>NC_084550.2:1720000-1752500 GCF_033978685.3 Nerophis lumbriciformis
TCGATTAAATATGAATTAAAGATGATATGTTACAGAAATTAATTTGAATTACATATGAAATAAAGATGAGATAACAGATGAATTATTATTGATTAAATATGAAATACATATGATATAATAAATACAGTATTATTAATTAAATATGAAGTAAATACAATATACACTAGACAAATTAATATTATTTAAACATGAAATAAGCATGATATATTAAAGGAATTATGATTGGTTAAATGGATGGATGGATGGATGATGTAATAGAGAAATTATTATTTATTAATTGTGAAATAAATATGATATATTAGAGCAATTGTTATTAAATAAATATGAATATAATATATTAGAGGAATTATCATTGATATAAAGTAAATATGATGTGATAGAAATGTTTTTATTGATTAAATATAAAGTAAATATGATGTATTAGAGGAATTATTATCGATTAGATATAAAGTAAATATGATGTATTAGAGGAATTAATATTTATTTAATATAAAATAAATATTATATATTAGATGAATGATCAGCGGTTAAATATAAAGTAAGTATGATGTATTAGAATAATTATTATTAATTAAATATGAAGTAAATATGATATGTTATAGGAATTATTATTGATTAAATATAAAGTAAATATGATATAATAGAGGAATTATTATTAATGAACTATGAAGTAAATATGATATATTAGAGGAATTATTTTTAATTAAATATGAAGTAAATATGATATGTTAGAGGAAATATGATCAATTAAATATGACTAAAAGATGATATGTTTCAGAATAATTATTGTTGATTAAATATAAAGTAAATAAGATGTACTTGAGGAATTTTTGATTAAATATGAAATAAATATGATACACTACAGGAATTATTATTGATTAAATATGAAGCAAATATGATGTATTAGAGGAATATTATTAATCAAATATGAAATAAATATGATATATTAGAGAAATTATTATAAATTAAATATGAAATAAAAAAGATATGTTAGAGGAATAATTATTGATTAAATATGAAATAAATCTGTTAGATTAGATCAATTATTATTGATTAATTATGAAGTAAATATGATATATTAGAGGAAGACTACTAATTTTATATGAAATAAATATGATATAGTAGAGGAATTAATATTTATTAAATATGAAATAAATATGATACAATAGAGGAATTAATAATAATTAAACATTAATTAAATATGATGTATTAGATTAACTATTGTTGATTAACTATGTTATAAATATGGTATATTAAAGTAAATATTATTAATTAAATATAAAGTAAATATGATATATTAGAGGAATTATTACTGATAAAATATGAAATAAATATGATGTATTAGAGGAATTATTATTAATTAAACATGAAGTAAAACTTTATGTTACAGATAAATTATTATTAATTAAACATGAAGTACAAAAATAAATTATAGATGAATTATTATTGATTAAATATGAAATAAAAAAGATATGTTAGAGGAATAATTATTGATTAAATATGAAATAAATATGTTAGATTAGATCAATTATTATTGATTAAATATGAAGTAAATATGATATATTAGAGGAAGACTATTAATTAAATATGAAATAAATATGATACAGTAGAGGAATTAATATGTATTAAATATGAAATAAATATGATACAATAGAGGAATTAATAATAATTAAACATTAATTAAATATGATGTATTTGATTAACTATTGTTGATTAACTATGTTATAAATATGGTATATTAGAGTAAATATTATTAATTAAATATATAGTAAATATGATATATTAGAGGAATTGTTACTGATAAAATATGAAGTAAATGTGATGTATTAGAGGAATTATTATTAATTAAACATGAAGTAAAACATTATGTTACAGATAAATTATTATTAATTAAACATGAAGTACAAAAATAAATTATAGATGAATTATTATTGATTAAATATGAAATAAAAAAGATATGTTAGAGGAATTATTATTGATTAAATATGAAATAAATATGTTAGATTAGATCAATTATTATTGATTAAATATGAAGTAAATATGATATATTAGAGGAAGACTATTAATTAAATATGAAATAAATATGATATAGTAGAGGAATTAATATTTATTAAATATGAAATAAATATGATACAATAGAGGAATTAATAATAATTAAACATTAATTAAATATGATGTATTAGATTAACTATTGTTGATTAACTATGTTATAAATATGGCATATTAGATGAAATAGTATTAATTAAATATAAAGTAAGTATGATGTATTAGAATAATTATTATTAATTAAATATGAAGTAAATATGATATGTTATAGGAATTATTATTGATTAAATATAAAGTAAATACGATATAATAGAGGAATTATTATTAATTAACTATGAAGTAAATATGATATATTAGAGGAATTATTTTTAATTAAATATGAAGTAAATATGATATGTTAGAGGAAATATTATCAATTAAATATGATTAAAATATGATATGTTTCAGAATAATTATTGTTGATTAAATATAAAGTAAATAAGATGCACTAGAGGAATTATTGATGAAATATGAAATAAATATGATATATTATAGGAATTATTATTGATTAAATATGAAGCAAATGTGATGTATTAGAGGATTATTATTAATTAAATATGAAATACATATGATATATTAGAGAAATTATTATAAATTAAATATGAAATAAAAAAGATATGTTAGAGGAATAATTATTGATTAAATATGAAATAAATATGTTAGATTAGATCAATTATTATTGATTAAATATGAAGTAAATATGATATATTAGAGGAAGACTATGAATTTTATATGAAATAAATATGATACAGTAGAGGAATTAATATGTATTAAATATGAAATAAATATGATACAATAGAGGAATTAATAATAATTAAACATTAATTAAATATGATGTATTAGATTAACTATTGTTGATTAACTATGTTATAAATATGGTATATTAGAGTAAATATTATTAATTAAATATAAAGTAAATATGATATATTAGAGGAATTATTACTGATAAAATATGAAGTAAATGTGATGTAATAGAGGAATTATTATTAATTAAACATGAAGTAAAAAATTATGTTACAGATAAATTATTATTAATTAAACATGAAGTAGAAAAATAAATTATAGATGAATTATCATTGATTAAATATGAAATAAAAAAGATATGTTAGAGGAATAATTATTGATGAAATATGAAATAAATATGTTAGATTAGATCAATTATTATTGATTAAATATGAAGTAAATATGATATATTAGAGGAAGACTATTAATTAAATATGAAATAAATATGATATAGTAGAGGAATTAATATTTATTAAATATGATACAATAGAGGAATTAATAATAATTAAACATTAATTAAATATGATGTATTCGATTAATTATTGTTGATTAACTATGTTATAAATATGGTATATTAGAGTAAATATTATTAATTAAATATAAAGTAAATATGATATATTAGAGGAATCGTTACTGATAAAATATGAAGTAAATGTGATGTATTAGAGGAATTATTATTAATTAAACATGAAGTAAAAAATTATGTTACAGATAAATTATTATTAATTAAACATGAAGTACAAAAATAAATTATAGATGAATTATTATTGATTAAATAGGAAATAAAAAAGATATGTTAGAGGAATAATTATTGATTAAATATGAAATAAATATGTTAGATTAGATCAATTATTATTGATTAAATATGAAGTAAATATGATATATTAGAGGAAGACTATTAATTTTATATGAAATAAATATGATATAGTAGAGGAATTAATATTTATTAAATATGAAATAAATATGATACAATAGAGGAATTAATAATAATTAAACATTATTTAAATATGATGTATTAGATTAACTATTGTTGATTAACTATGTTATAAATATGGTATATTAGAGTAAATATTATTAATTAAACATAAAGTAAATATGATATATTAGAGGAATTGTTACTGATAAAATATGAAGTAAATGTGATGTATTAGAGCAATTATTATGAATTAAACATGAAGTAAAACATTATGTTACAGATAAATTATTATTAATTAAACATGAAGTACAAAAATAAATTATAGATGAATTATTATTGATTAAATATGAAATAAAAAAGATATGTTAGAGGAATAATTATTGATTAAATATGAAATAAATATGTTAGATTAGATCAATTATTATTGATTAAATATGAAGTAAATATGATATATTAGAGGAAGACTATTAATTAAATATGAAATAAATATGATATAGTAGAGGAATTAATATTTAGTAAATATGATACAATAGAGGAATTAATAATAATTAAACATTAATTAAATATGATGTATTCGATTAATTATTGTTGATTAACTATGTTAAAAATATGGTATATTAGAGTAAATATTATTAATTAAATATAAAGTAAATATGATATATTAGAGGAATTATTACTGATAAAATATGAAATAAATATGATGTATTAGAGGAATTATTATTAATTAAACATGAAGTAAAACATTATGTTACAGATAAATTATTATTAATTAAACATGAAGTACAAAAATAAATTATAGATGAATTATTATTGATTAAATATGAAATAAAAAAAGATATGTTAGAGGAATAATTATTGATTAAATATGAAATAAATATGTTAGATTAGATCAATTATTATTGATTAAATATGAAGTAAATATGATATATTAGAGGAAGACTATTAATTAAATATGAAATAAATATGATACAGTAGAGGAATTAATATGTATTAGATATGAAATAAATATCATACAATAGAGGAATTGATAATAATTAAACATTAATTAAATATGATGTACTCGATTAACTATTGTTGATTAACTATGTTATAAATATGGTATATTAGAGTAAATATTATTAATTAAATATAAAGTAAATATGATATATTAGAGTAATTGTTACTGATAAAATATGAAGTAAATATGATGTATTAGAGGAATTATTATTAATTAAACATGAAGTAAAACATTATGTTACAGATAAATTATTATTAATTAAACATGAAGTACAAAAATAAATTATAGATGAATTATTATTGATTAAATATGAAATAAAAAAAGATATGTTAGAGGAATAATTATTGATTAAATATGAAATAAATATGTTAGATTAGATCAATTATTATTGATTAAATATGAAGTAAATATGATATATTAGAGGAAGACTATTAATTAAATATGAAATAAATATGATACAGTAGAGGAATTAATATGTATTAGATATGAAATAAATATGATACAATAGAGGAATTGATAATAATTAAACATTAATTAAATATGATGTACTCGATTAACTATTGTTGATTAACTATGTTATAAATATGGTATATTAGAGTAAATATTATTAATTAAATATAAAGTAAATATGATGTATTAGAGGAATTATTACTGATAAAATATGAAGTAAATATGATGTATTAGAGGAATTATTATTAATTAAACATGAAGTAAAAAAATTATGTTACAGATAAATTATTATTAATTAAACATGAAGTAAAAAAAATAAATTGTAGATAAATTATTATTGATCAAATACGAAGTACATATGATTTATTAGAGGAATTATTATTGTTTAAATATGAAATAAATATCATACATTAGAGGAATTATTATTGACTAAATATGAAATAAATATCATATATTTTCTTTGTCATTTTCTTTTGACGATTCCTTGTCTTTTTTTCTCAGCTGCTCATCTTGTTGTTGTGTGTTGTTGTGTGTAATGTGTTTTTGTGTGCTGTGTTGTCTTGTGTGTGTGTGTGTGTGTGTGTGTTGGACACAGTGGGGGGGTAATGGCCCCTTCGCTTGTCTTATTGCACATCAGCCTTTCTCTGACATGCACAACCCCCCCACCGAGAGACCCAAAACACACACGCTTACACACACACACACGCATACACTCACACATGCCGCCGTGTGCACGAAGCCCCGCCCACACGCCGCCTGCTCTTACAGGTTCGCCGGCGTGACGTGATGCTGGCACAAAGTAAGCAAGCGAGGACCCCCGTCACGCAACATGCAAACGGTTTTAGCGTGTGTGTGTGTGTGTCTGTGTATGTGTGTGTGTGTGTGTGTGTGTGTGTGTGTGTGCATGCATCAGATCCCCTCCCCCCAGCGTGGTCCTTTTTTTAGCATATGTGTTTTATTTTGCCCTGAAATGCAGCTGAGACTTTCAGGACCACGGCCAGCAGTCCAAGTACCCGGATGTAGACAAATACTCAAGTATTGCTACTTCTACTCTCTTATACATGATCAATATGCTACTTCTACTTTCCTATACATGATCAATATGCTATTTTACTTTCCTATACATGATCAACGTACAAACCCCGTTTCCATATGAGTTGGGAAATGGTGTTAGATGTAAATGTAAACGGAATACAATGATTTGCACTCCTCTCTGAGCTGCCACCTTAACGTGGTAGAGGAGTTTGCGTGTCCCAATGATCCTAGGAGCTATGTTGTCCGGGGGCTTCCATGCCCCCCTGGTAGGGTCTCCCAAGACAAACAGGTCCTAGGTGTGGGATCGGACAAAGAGCAGCTCGAAGACTTCTATGGAAATGCAAGAACCGAGACTCAGATTTCCCTCGCCCGGACGCGGGTCACCGGGGCCCCCCTCCGGAGCCAGGCCCGGAGTTGGGGCACGATGGCGAGCGCCTGTCCCCATGGGGCCCGGCCGGGCACAGCCCGAAGAGGCAACGTGGGTCCCCCCTCCAATGGGCTCACCACCCATAGCAGGGGCCATAGAGGTCGGGTGCAATGTGAGCTGGGCGGCAGCCGAAGGCAGGGCACTTGGCGGTCCGATCCTCGGCTACAGAAGCTAGCTCTTGGGACGTGGAACGTCACCTCGCTGGGGGGGAAGGAGCCTGAGCTAGTGCGCGAGGTAGAGAAGTTCCGGTTGGATATAATCGGACTCACCTCAACGCACAGCAAGGGCTCCGGAACCAGTTCTCTCGAGAGGGGCTGGACTCTCTTCCACTCTGGCGTTGCCAGCAGTGAGAGGCGACGGGCTGGGGTGGAAATTCTTGTTTCCCCCCGGCTCAGAGCCTGCACGTTGGAGTTCAACCCGGTGGACGAGAGGGTAGCTTCCCTCCGCCTTCGGGTGGGGGGACGGGTCCTGACTGTTGTTTGCGCTTACGCGCCAAACAGCAGCTCAGAGTACCCACCCTTTTTGGATTCACTCGAGGGAGTACTTGAGAGTGCTCCCCCGGGTGATTCCCTCGTTCTACTGGGGGACTTCAACGCTCATATTGGCAACGACAGTGAAACCTGGAGAGGCGTGATTGGGAAGAATGGCCGCCCGGATCTGAACCCGAGTGGTGTTTTGTTATTGGACTTTTGTGCCCGTCACGGATTGTCCATAACGAACACCATGTTCAAGCATAAGGGTGCCCATATGTGCACTTGGCACCAGGACACCCTAGGCCGCAGTTCTATGATCGACTTTGTAGTTGTGTCATCGGATTTGCGGCCTCATGTTTTGGACACTCGGGTGAAGAGAGGGGCGGAGCTTTCTACCGATCACCACCTGGTGGTGAGTTGGCTGCGATGGTGGGGGAGGATGCCGGACAGACCTGGCAGGCCCAAACGCATTGTGAGGGTTTGCTGGGAACGCCTGGCAGAGTCTCCTGTCAGAGAGAGTTTCAATTCCCACCTCCGGAAGAACTTTGAACATGTCACGAGGGAGGTGCTGGACATTGAGTCCGAGTGGACCATGTTCCGCGCCTCTATTGTCGAGGCGGCCGATTGGAGCTGTGGCCGCAAGGTAGTTGGTGCTTGTCGTGGCGGTAATCCTAGAACCCGTTGGTGGACACCGGCGGTGAGGGATGCCGTCAGGCTGAAGAAGGAGTCCTATCGGGTTCTTTTGGCTCATGGGACTCCTGAGGCAGCGGACAGGTACCGACAGGCCAAGCGGTGTGCGGCTTCAGCGGTCGCGGAGGCAAAAACTCGGACATGGGAGGAGTTCGGTGAGGCCATGGAAAACGACTTCCGGACGGCTTCGAAGCAATTCTGGACCACCATCCGCCGCCTCAGGAAGGGGAAGCAGTGCACTATCAACACCGTGTATGGCGAGGATGGTGTTCTGCTGACCTCGACTGCGGATGTTGTGGATCGGTGGAGGGAATACTTCGAAGACCTCCTGAATCCTACCAGCACGTCTTCCTATGAGGAAGCAGTGCCTGGGGAATCTGTGGTGGGTTCTCCTATTTCTGGGGCTGAGGTAGTTAAAAAGCTCCTCGGTGGCAAGGCCCCGGGGGTGGATGAGATCCGCCCGGAGTTCCTTAAGGCTCTGGATGCTGTGGGGCTGTCTTGGTTGACAAGACTCTGCAGCATCGCGTGGACATCGGGGGCGGTACCTCTGGATTGGCAGACCGGGGTGGTGGTTCCTCTCTTTAAGAAGGGGAACCGGAGGGTGTGTTCTAACTATGGTGGGATCACACTCCTCAGCCTTCCCGGTAAGGTCTATTCAGGTGTACTGGAGAGGAGGCTACGCCGGATAGTCGAACCTCGGATTCAGGAGGAACAGTGTGGTTTTCGTCCTGGTCGTGGAACTGTGGACCAGCTCTATACTCTGGGCAGGGTCCTTGAGGGTGCATGGGAGTTTGCCCAACCAGTCTACATGTGCTTTGTGGACTTGGAGAAGGCATTGGACCGTGTCCCTCGGGAAGTCCTGTGGGGAGTGCTCAGAGAGTACGGGGTATCGGACTGTCTGATTGTGGCGGTCCGCTCCCTGTATGATCAGTGCCAGAGCTTGGTCCGCATTGCCGGCAGTAAGTCGGACACGTTTCCAGTGAGGGTTGGACTCCGCCAAGGCTGCCCTTTGTCACCCATTCTGTTCTGAACTTTTATGGACAGAATTTCTAGGCGCAGTCAAGAATCAGTTTGAATCGAGAGTAGGTTTGAATCAAGAGTCAGTTTGAATCGAGAGTAGGTTTGAATCGAAAATCGGTTTGAATCGAGAGTAGGTTTGAATGAAGAGTCAGTTTGAATGGAGAATGGGTTTGAATCAATATAGTGAGTATAAAAGACAAAACAGTTTCACAACACAAAAAATGTGCCAAGTTTGGGAAGATTTTGACAAGGTAGGGGCTACTTATGAATAATAAGACGTTAATTACATGTTAATTACATGTTAAATACATAAAATAAACTTTGATAACTTAAAAACTATAAAACAATTTTGCAACACAACAATGTGAACTATTTATTCCCCTGGCTGGTAAAGTGCACGTGGAAAAGTGCACGTGAAGAAGAAGAAGAAGTTGTGTTGTTGAAAGTAGTAAACATGTCACAAAGTTCTCTCCCTCGACCTGCTTGCTAAATAAAGTCTACTTGTGAGTGACGCAGCTGCACAGTTAAAAACAAGAAGAAGAAGAAGAAGAAGAAGAAGAAGAAGAAGAAGAAGAAGAAGAAGACATTTTCTCAGCTCTCGCAGGCTGCAGGTAAAAACAACAATGATAATTATTACACGCTTTTTTTTTTTTTTAACTTAGATGCCTTTTCCCGAGAAGTGTGAGGTGGGCGGGACCGCAGGAAGGATAAAAAAAAGTCATTAGTTGGTGAAAAACACTTTACTGCTCCAATAATTCCATTTCCTTTTATGACTTTTCATACGCCGGCTGCCGCCAGACATTTACTTACTTCCTGTTTGCATAAAAAGTGCAAATGGCGTTCATCAATCAGCTCTGACCTGCAGCGTCCAATTATTCTTATTGTTCTTTACTACTCTGCAGGACACCACCTGTGTCCTAAATGGAAGCATGACAATTATTAGCATGAGGAAAAAGTCACAAAATCGCCCAAAAATTGAATTTTTATATATATATATTTTTTAAATTTAATACATTGTATTTTATATAATATCCATCCATTTTCTACCGCTTATTCCCTTTGGGGTCGCGGGGGGCGCTGGAGCCTATCTCAGCTACAATCGGGCGGAAGGCGGGGTACACCCTGGACAAGTCGCCACCTCATCGCAGGTGGCGACGATTTTATATAATAACTCAATTTAATTTAATTCAATTTAATTTAATATAATTTAATTCAATTACTTATTTTTTTAATTTTAATTTAATTTTTATTAATAACCCTTTTAAAATATATCCATACCTTGCAGATATTAATCAGACATTTAAAACATTTTATTTTATAAAATAAGTTAATTTAATTTAATTTAATTCAATTACTTTTTTCTTTTCTTTTTTATTATTATTATTATTATTAAACCTTTTAGAATATATATCCATATCTTGCAGATATTTAATACATTTTAATGTATAATTTAATTAAATGTAATTTATCTTATTTTATTTTATTTCTAAACCTTTTTAAAAAATATCCATACCTTGCAGATATTAATCAGACATTTAATACATTTTATTTTACAAAATAAGTTAATTTAATTTAATTTAATTCAATTACTTTTTTCTTTTCTTTTTTATTATTATTATTATTATTATTATTATTAAACCTTTTAGAATATATATCCATATCTTGCAGATATTTAATACATTTTAATGTATAATTTAATTAAATGTAATTAAATGTAATGTATCTTATTTTATTTTATTATTAAACCTTTAAAAATATATCCATACCTTTCAGATATTAATCAGACATTTAATACATGTTATTTTATATAATAATTTAATTTAGTTTAATTGACTTTATGTTTTTAAATACTTTTTTTAATTGTATTATTAAAACTTTTAAAAATATATGCATCCATATCTTGCAGATATAAATCAGATATTTAATACATTTTATTTTATAATTTAATTTTGATATAATTAAATTTATTTTATTTTATTTTATTATTCAACCTTTTGACAAAAATATCCATAACTTGCAGATATTAATTTACACAGTTAGGCCGATATTATTTTATAGAATAATAAAATAATAGAATTAAGAATAATTAAATTTAATTTAATATAATTTAATTCAATTACTTATTTTTTAATTTGAATTTATTTTTCATTAATAAACCTTTTAAAAATATATCCATACCTTGCAGATATTAATCAGACATTTAATACATTTTATTTTATATAATAATTTAATTTAATTTAATTCAATTACTTTTTTTCTTTTCTTTTGTATTATTATTATTAAACCTTTTAAAAAATATATCCATATCTTGCATATATTTAATACATTTTAATGTATAATTTAATTAAATTTAATTAAATTTAATTAAATGTAATTAAATGTAGTTTATTTTAATTTATTTTATTTTATTTTATTATTAAACCTTTAAAAAAAAATATCCATACCTTGCAGATATTAATCAGACATTTAATACATTTTATTTTATATAATAATTTAATTTAATTTAATTGACTTTATTTGTTTAAATACTTTTTTAATTGTATTATTAAACCTTTTAAAAATATATGCATCCATATCTTGCAGATATAAATCAGATATTTAATACATTTTATTTTATAATTTAATTTTGATTTAATTACATTTATTTTATTTTATTTTATTAATAACCTTTTGAAAAAATATCCATACCTTGCAGATATTAATTTACACAGTTAGGCCGGGAAGCAAATTGGCAGCCCTCAAAAAGGGAATTACTGCATTTCTGTCAGCAAAAAAAATTGTAATCAATGCAAAAAAAAAAAAAACGTCAAAATTCCCACACGAACTTGAACACAACACTTAAGTTAAGCCTGCAGCATCCAATCGTTGTTATTGTTCTTTACTACTGAGAAATACACTATGTTCCTCTGCAGGACACCACCTGTGTCCTAAATGAAAGCATAGCAATTATTAGTATGAGGAAAAAGTCACAAAATCGCCCAAAAATTTAATTTTTGTATATATATATTTTTGAATTTAATACATTGTATTTTATATAATAACTCAATTTAATTTAATTCAATTTAATTTAATATAATTTAATTCAATTACTTACTTTTTAATTTGAATTTATTTTTCATTAATAAACCTTTTAAAAATATATCCATACCTTGCAGATATTAATCAGACATTTAATACATTTTATTTTATAAAATAAGTTAATTAAATTAAATTTAATTCAATTACTTTTTTTTCTTTTCTTTTTTTATTATTATTATTAAACCTTTTAGAATATATATCATATCTTGCAGATATTTAATACATTTTAATGTATAATTTAATTAAATGTAATTAAATGTAATTTATTTTAATTTATTTTAATTTATTTTATTTTATTATTAAACCTTTTAAAAAAATATATCCATACCTTGCAGATATTAATCAGACATTTAATACATTTTATTTTATATAATAATTTAATTTAATTTAATTGACTTTATTTGTTTAAATACTTTTTTAATTGTATTATTAAACCTTTTAAAAATATATGCATCCATATCTTGCAGATATAAATCAGATATTTAATACATTTTATTTTATAATTTAATTTTGATTTAATTACATTTATTTTATTTTATTTTATTTTATTAATAAACTTTTGAAAAAATATCCATAACTTGCAGATATTAATTTACACAGTTAGGCCGGGAAGCAAATTGGCAGCCCTCAAAAAGGGAATTACTGCATTTCTGTCAGCAAAAAAATTCTAATCTATGCAAAAGAAAAACGTCAAAATTCCCACACGAACTTGAACACAACACTTAAATTAAGCCTGCAGCATCCAATCGTTGTTATTGTTCTTTACTACTGAGAAATACACTATGTTCCTCTGCAGGACACCACCTGTGTCCTAAATGAAAGCATAGCAATTATTAGTATGAGGAAAAGTCACAAAATCGCCAAAAAATTTAATTTTTGTATATATATATTTTTGAATTTAATAAATTGTATTTTATAGAATAACTCAATTTAATTTAATTCAATTTAATCTAATATAATTTAATTCAATTACTTACTTTTTAATTTGAATTTATTTTTCATTAATAAACCTTTTAAAAATATATCCATACCTTGCAGATATTAATCAGACATTTAATACATTTTATTTTATAAAATAGTTTAATTTAATTTAATTTAATTCAATTACTTTTTTTTCTTTTCTTTTTTATTATTATTATTAAACCTTTAAAAAAAATATATCCATATCTTGCAGACATTTAATACATTTTAATGTATAATTTAATTAAATGTAATTAAATTTAATTAAATGTAATTAAATGTAGTTTATTTTAATTTATTTTATTTTATTTTATTATTAAACATTTAAAAAAAAATATCCATACCTTGCAGATATTAATCAGACATTTAATACATTTTATTTTATATAATAATTTAATATAATTTAATTTACTTTATTTTTTTAAATACTTTTTTAATTGTATTATTAAACGTTTTAAAAATATATGCATCCATATCTTGCAGATATAAATCAGATATTTAATACGTTTTATTTTATAATTTAATTTTGATTTAATTACATTTATTTTATTTTATTTTATTTTATTATTAAACCTTTTGAAAAAATGTCCATACCTTGCAGATATTAATTTACACAGTTAGGCCGGGAAGCAAATTGGCAGCCCTCAAAAAGGGAATTACTGCATTTCTGTCAGCAAAAAAAATTGTAATCTATGCAAAAAAAAAAACGTCAAAATTCCCACACGAACTTGAACACAACACTTAAATTAAGCCTGCAGCATCCAATCGTTGTTATTGTTCTTTACTACTGAGAAATACACTATGTTCCTCTGCAGGACACCACATGTGTCCTAAATGAAAGCATATCAAATATTATTATGAGAAAAAAGTCACAATATCGCTAAAAAGTAGCATTTTTAATAGATTTGTTTATTGCATTTTATGTCGATGGATGTCATTGTGGCTTGTTCAGCCCTTTGAGACACTTGTGATAAACTTTGATTGATTGATTGATATGTAATAATTATACCTAATTTTATTTAATTACTTTATTTTAATTTTCTTATTAAACCTTTTAAAAAATATATCCATACCTTACAGTTATTAAACAGATATTTAATACATTTTATTTTATATAATAATTAAATGTAATTTAATTTAATTTAAGTTATTTAATGAAATTTACTAATTGTATGTTTTTTATTGTATTTCATTTCATTGTTAAAACAAATATCCATACCTTGCAGATAATAATATGCACAGTCAGGCCAGGAAGAATCGATTTGAATCAAGAATCGGTTTGAACACATTTTTAAAAAAGGTTTTTAGGTCATCTTCATGCAACCAGAAGGAGTTTTTCTAACTTGTTTTAAAAAAGTTTCATTATAATTATTATACGGAAGAAAAAAAACAACAACTACACATTTAAATAAATTCCACTCACACTTTGTATTCTGTCGTCTCCTCCAGCTGACACACACACACACACACACACACACACACACACACACACACACATGAGATTGACGGAACTTTGCAGCCTGGACGTCCTCGCACGGCCCCACGTGCACGCCCTCACGTGCACGCCCTGACCTCCTCTCAGTGTGTGTAATCAGTTATTGATTTCACGTGCACTCTCGTCCACGACAGCACTCTCTGCTTTTACTCCATCTTCCCTGACACTTCTCTGCTTTTAGGATATCACTCTCACACACACAAACACATACACACACACACACACACTGAGATATGTGTCACGAGGAAATGTGATTTCTTTCTAGAATTTACTCCAACAAAAGTTGTTTCTCCCAGGAAGAAAAGATCATCCACGGCGTTGAGGACGCCCACTCTCGTGTTGCGTCGACTCCTCTCTCCTTTTATTGCCGTCTTCTTTCAACCTTTCATGTCATCACAGGAGGGGTGAAAGGTCACGTGAGGAGAAAATGGCCTCGAAGGTGTGTGAGTGAGAAGTCCTTCCGTGGTTTCTTTGGTCACGTTGTCACGTTGAGGGCGTGGAAGTTTTAAACATTTTGTTTGAACGACACTGAATATTACATCTCACGAGATATCAGCCCATCCCACGGAACCGTAATAAATGACACAAGATGTCAGCCTGGTGCACATATTTAATTTAATTTAATTTAATTTAATTTAATTTAATTTAATTTAATTTAATTTAATTTAATTTAATTTGATTTAATTTAATTTTTAATTTGATTTGATTTAAATTAGTTTAATTTAATGTATTTTAATATAATTTAATCCAATGTGATTTAATTAAATTAATTTTATTTTATTTTATTTTATTTTATTATACTTTATTTTATTTTATTTTATTTTATTTTATTTTATTTCATTTTATTTTATTTTGATTAGATTATATTAGATTTGATTTGTTTTGATTTAATTTAATTTAATTTAATTTAATTTAATTTGATTTAATTTAATTTTTAATTTGATTTGATTTAAATTAGTTTAATTTAATGTGTTTTAATATAATTTAATCCAATGTGATTTAATTAAATTAATTTTATTTTATTTTATTTTATTTTATTTTATTTTATTTTATTTTATTTTATTTTATTATAATTTATTTTATTTTATTTTATTTTATTTTATTTCATTTTATTTTATTTTGATTAGATTATATTAGATTTGATTTGATTTGATTTAATTTAATTTAATTTAAACATTTTATTTAATTTAGTTTAATATAATCTAATTTAATATAATATATTATAATTTAATTCAATGTGATTTGATTTGATCTAATTCAATTTAATTTAATTTAATTTAATTTAATTCACTTTAATTCAATTTAATTCAATTTAATTCAATTTAATTCATCCATTCATCCATTCATCCATCCATCCATCCATTTTCTACCGTTTGGCCCTTTTAATTCGATTTAATTCAATTCAATTTAATTTAATTTAGTTAGCTTGAATATGGTTTAATTTGATTTAATTTGATTTAATTGATTTAATTTGATTGAATCAGGAATGATTTTCCACTTTGTGTGTTACCCGTGAAGGCAAAGAGTAAAATGTGATGGCAACCATAGAACAGGAAGTGGGTTGGGACAAGTGTACTAAAAACTAGAAAAGTGCAAACCGGGTTTATATCCTGATATAAAAAACGTTCTGATGGTGATCCTGATCTTACTAACTAACTGATTCGAGAGCTAATTAACTGACTAACTAACTTTCAAACTAACCTACAATGAAGGAACTATCTAGCTAGATAACTAACTAGCTAACTAACCAACAAAGATGACTTACGATGTTAGTCAAATGATGATTTTCCTCCACAATCAGCGTGATTAGAAACAAAGTGCTGATGAATATTCATGAGCGGTGTAATTATGCAGAGAGGTCATGTGACCAAAACACAAGCTGATTCTAGTTAATACATGACTACTTTTTAATTAAATAGTCAACAAACATTGATTGTTACTAATGACTAAATGATTGTTACTAATGACTACATGATTGTTACTAATGATTACATGATTGTTACTAATGATTACATGATTGTTACTAGTGACTACATGATTGTTACTAGTGACTACATGATTGTTACTAATGATTACATGATTGTTACTAATGATTACATGATTGTTACTAATGATTACATGATTGTTACTAATGACTACATGATTGTTACTAATGATTACATGATTGTTACTAATGATTACATGATTGTTACTAATGATTACATGATTGTTACTAATGACTACATGATTGTTACTAATTATTACATGATTGTTACTAATGATTACATGATTGTTACTAATGATTACATGATTGTTACTAATGATTACATGATCATTGCTAATGACTAAATGATTGTTACTATTGATAGAATGAATGTTACTAATGACTACATGATTGTTACTAATGATTACATGATTGTTACTAGTGATTACATGATTGTTACTAATGATTACATGATTGTTACTAATGATTACATGATTGTTACTAATGATTACATGATTGTTACTAGTGATTACATGATTGTTACTAATGATTACATGGTTGTTACTAATGACTACATGATTGTTACTGGTGATTACATGATTGTTAGTAATGATTAAATGATTGTTCTACTGATTAAATGATTGTAATTAATTATTAACTGATTGTAATGAATAATTAAATTATTGTTACTAATGATTAAATAATTAATACTAGTGATTAAATGATTGTAATTAATGATTAAATTATTGTTACTGATGATTAAATAATTGTTACTGATGATTAAATGATTGTTACTAGTGATTAACTGATTGTAATTAATGATTAACTGAATGTAATTAATGATTAAATTATTGTTACTAATGATTAAATAATTATTACTAGTGATTAAATCATTGTTACTAATGATTAAATGATTGTAATTAATAATTAAATGATTGTTACTAATGATTAAATATTGTAATTAGTGATTACATGATTGTTACTAATGATTAAATGATTGTTACTAGTGATTGAATATTTGTTACTAATATTAAATGATTGTTACTAATGATTACATGATTTTTACTAGTGATTAAATGATTGTTACTAGTGATTAAATGATTGTTACTCATGATTAAATGATTGTAATTTATGATTAAATAATTGTTACTAATGATTAAATAATTGTAATTAATAAGTAAATGATTGTTACTAATGATTACATGATTGTTACTAATGATTACATGATTGTTACTAATGATTAAATTATTGTAATTAATAATTAAATGATTGTTACTAATGATTACATGATTGTTACTAATGATTAAATTATTGTAATTAATAATGAAATGATTGTTACTAATGATTACATGATTGTTACTAATGATTAAATGAATGTAATTAATAATGAAATGATTGTTACTAATGATTACATGATTGTTACTAATGATTAAATGAATGTAGTTAATAATGAAATGATTGTTACTAATGATTACATGATTGTTACTAATGATTAAATGATTGTTATTAATGTTTAAATTATTGTTACTGATGATTAAATGATTTCTACTGATGACTAAATGATTGTTACTAATGATTAAATGATTGTTACTAATGATTAAATGATTGTTATTAATGATTAAATGATTGTTACTAATGATTAAATGATTGTTATTAATGATTAAATGATTGTTACTGATGATTAAATGATAGTACTGAATGATTAAATGATTGTTACTAATGATTAAATGATAGTAATTAATTATTAAATGATTATTATTAATGATTAAATAATTTTTACTCATGATTAAATGATTGTAATTAATGATTACATTATTTTTACTAATGATTAAATGATTGTTACTAATGATTACATGATTGTTACTAATTGTTACTAATGATAAAATGATTGCTACTAATGATCACATGATTGTTACTAATGATTACATGATTGTTACTCATGATTACATGATTGTTACTATTGATTACATGATTGTTACTAATGACTAAATGATTTTTACTAATGACTACATGATTGTTACTAATGACTACATGATTGTTACTAGTGACTACATGATTGTTACTAATGACTACATGATTGTTACTAATGACTACATGATTGCTACTAATGACTAAATGATTGTTACTAATGACTACATGATTGTTACTAGTGACTACATGATTGTTACTAATGACTACATGATTGCTACTAATGATTACATGATTGTTACTAGTGACTACATGATTGCTACTAATGATCACATGATTGTTACTAATGACTACATGATTGTTACTAATGATTACATGATTGTTACTAATGATTACATGATTGTTACTATTGATTACATGATTGTTACTAATGACTAAATGATTTTTACTAATGACTACACGATTGTTACTAATGACTACATGATTGTTACTAGTGACTACATGATTGTTACTAATGACTACATGATTGTTACTAATGACTACATGATTTCTACTAATGACTAAATGATTGTTACTAATGACTACATGATTGTTACTAATGACTACATGATTGTTACTAATGACTACATGATTGCTACAAATGACTAAATGATTGTTACTTATGACTACATGATTGTTACTAATGACTACATGATTGTTACTAATAACTAAATGATTGTTACTAATGACTAAATGATTGTTACTAATGACTACATGATTGTTACTAGTGACTACATGATTGTTACTAATGACTACATGATTGTTACTAATGACTACATGATTGTTACTAGTGACTACATGATTGTTACTAATGACTACATGATTGTTACTAATGACTACATGATTGTTACTAATGACTACATGATTGTTACCAATGACTACATGATTGTTACTAGTGACTACATGATTGTTACTAATGACTACATGATTGTTACTAGTGACTAAATGATCGCTACTAATGACTACATGATTGTTACTAATGACTACATGATTGTTACTAATGACTACATGAATGTTACTAATGACTACATGATTGTTACTAATGACTACATGATTGTTACTAATGACTACATGAATGTTACTAATGACTACATGATTGTTACTAATGACTACATGATTGTTACTAATGACTACATGGTTGTTACTAATGACTACATGATTGCTACTAATGACTAAATGATTGTTACTAATGACTACACGATTGTTACTAATGACTACATGATTGTTACTAATGATTACATGATTGTTACTAATGATCACATGATTGTTACTAATGACTACATGATTGTTACTAGTGACTACATGATTGTTACTAATGACTATATGATTGTTACTAATGACTACATGATTGTTACTAATGACTACATGATTGTTACTAATGACTACATGAATGTTACTAATGACTACATGATTGTTACTAATGACTACATGATTGTTACTAATGACTACATGATTGTTACTAATGACTACATGAATGTTACTAATGACTACATGATTGTTACTAATGACTACATGATTGTTACTAATGACTACATGGTTGTTACTAATGACTACATGATTGTTACTAATGACTACATGATTGTTACTAATGATTACATGATTGTTACTAGTGACTACATGATTGTTACTAATGACTACATGATTGTTACTAATGACTACATGATTGTTACTAATGACTAAATGATTGTTACTAATGACTACATGATTGTTACTAATGACTAAATGATTGTTACTAGTGATTAGTTGAACATGGCTGTTGCTTTAAATGATGAAGTCACTTAGTTCATAATAAAGCCCAGCGAGGTGGTGTGATTGGTGGAGGGTCCTCAGGGGGCGTGTCTAGGAGAGTGACTGAATGGGGGCAGGTATCAAACCACTTCCTGTCAGCCATGCGGACCATCGCCCTTTAAAGAAGAGAAAACTCCCAGAAGGCCGCGCTCCTGACAGCTGGGACGGCGTTTGGGCGAGGGGGCGGGGCCAAGTCCTTTATGCTAATGTGGCTGAAGGAGCTCGGGAGGCGGCGTGCCAAGCCGGGCACCAGCCGCCCTCGCCACCACTTCCTGTCACATGCTAAGTGGCCGCGCCGTGACGCTAACCCGCGGCGTCACTTCCTGCCTGGCACGCCATCCAGCCGTCAATCAAAACATGGAGGTCAGCGGCCGCGGGAGGCAGACCAGCGACATGGTGAAGAATTTCTTTCTCTTAAACGACCACACGAGATGGCAGTAGCCGCACCTTGATGGCACTAGCTGCACAAAGTGCACTTTAGAATGTTGTAAAACTCATGTATGTTGGTTGTGTTGCTGCTGAGTTGTGTAATATAATTGTTTATAAACGACCACACAAGATGGCAGTAGCCGCACCTTGATGGCACTAGCTGCACAAAGTGCGCTTTAAAATGTTGTAAAAATCATGTATGTTGGTTGTGTTGCTGCTGTGTTGTGTAATATAATTGTTTATAAACGACCACACAAGATGGCAGTAGCCGCACCTTGATGGCACTAGCTGCACAAAGTGCACTTTAGAATGTTGTGAAAGTCATGTATGTTGGTTTTGTTGCTGCTGTGTTGTGTAATTTAATTGTTTATAAACGACCACACAGGATGGCAGTAGCCGCACCTTGATGGCACTAGCTGCACAAAGTGCACTTTAAAATGTTGTAAAACTCATGTATGTTGGTTGTGTTGCTGCTGTGTTGTGTAATATAATTGTTTATAAACGACCACACAAGATGGCAGTAGCCGCACCTTGATGGCACTAGCTGCACAAAGTGCGCTTTAAAATGTTGTAAAACTCATGTATGTTGGTTGTGTTGCTGCTGTGTTGTGTAATTTAATTGTTTATAAACCACCACACAAGATGGCAGTAGCCGCACATTGATGACACTAGCTGCACAAAGTGCCCTTTATAATGTTGTGAAAGTCATGTGTGTTATACATCATTTAGCTTAGCGCTGTAGTGTAATTTAATTGTTTATAAACGACCACACGAGATGGCAGTAGCCGCACCTTGATGGCACTAGCTGCACAAAGTGCGCTTTAAAATGTTGTAAAACTCATGTATGTTGGTTGTGTTGCTGCTGTGTTGTGTAATATAATTGTTTATAAACGACCACACAAGATGGCAGTAGCCGCACCTTGATGGCACTAGCTGCACAAAGTGCGCTTTAAAATGTTGTAAAAGTCATGTATGTTGGTTGTGTTGCTGCTGTGTTGTGTAATAGAATTGTTTATAAACGACCACACAAGATGGCAGTAGCCGCACCTTGATGGCACTAGCTGCACAAAGTGCACTTTAGAATGTTGTAAAAGTCATGTATGTTGGTTGTGTTGCTGCTGTGTTGTGTAACATAATTTTTTATAAACGACCACACAAGATGGCAGTAGCCGCACCTTGATGGCACTAGCTGCACAAAGTGCCCTTTATAATGCTGTGAAAGTCATGTGTGTTACACATCAACTAGCTTAGCGCTGACACCACATTGCTTGTGTTGCTGCTGCGTTGTGTAATTTGATTGTTTATTAACGACCACACGAGATGGCAGTAGCTGCACCTTGATTACGACGTCACACAGCTGCTTTGCCACTAAGACAACGTGGGTTGTCGTGTTGCGTGTTGATGAAGGACTAGGAGTCATTGTTCAGGCGCAAAGTTCCATGTTTGTGTGGCCAGCAAAGTTTAGTGTCACGTCCACCAGGAAGGTGACCTTGTCAAGGTGACCTTGTGCTGTCCCAGCCTAAAAGCAACTGAGCTGTTTAGCATTGATTAACGATGACCCAGCACAAAGTGTCACTTCTGTTAGCTCCATGCTAATGTAGTGGGGACATGCTAATAGGCTAATCGGAGCGTAAGCGGTGTCGCGCCTCGGGGCCTCAAACTTTGGCCTCCATCTTTGGCCCCGCTCTGGCTTTGGCTGCCGGCCAGCGGGCGACGCTCGTCCATTTTAATGGACGCTCGCATTAAAGTCCTCAGAGGTGACATCGCTTGGCCAAACATGATCTCTGGGGGGCGCCGTGATCTAAATATATAAATATATATATATATATATATATATATATATATATATATATATATATATATATATATATATATATATTTATAGTACTTTTGACGTCTGACGAATGATGTTTATGGGGTCTACATTCATAATAACTATAAATCAACGCTGTATCAATACTTTATGTTTACTGTATTCCATATTCATAATAATTATAAATCAACGATTTATCAATAAGTTATGTTTACTGTATTCTTTATTCTCAACAACTATAAATCTACTCTGTATCACTAAGTTATGTTTACTGGGTTCTATATTCATAACAACTATAAATCAACGCTGTATCAATAAGTAATCTTTACTGTATCAATAGGTTATGTTTACTAGGTTCTCTATTCATAATAACTATAAATCAACGCTGTATCAATAGGTTATGTTTACTGTGTTCTATATTCATAATAACCATAAATCAACGTTGTATCAATAAGTAATGTTTACTGTGTCAATAGGTTATGTTTACTAGGTTTTATAGTCATAATAACTATAAATCAACATTGTATCATTAGGGTATGTTTACTGTATTCTATAGTCACAATAACCATAAATCAACGCTGTATCAATAGGTTATGTTTACTGTATTCTATAGTCACAATAACTATAAATCAACGCTGTATCAATAGGTTATGTTTACTGTATTCTATAGTCACAATAACTATAAATCAACGCTGTATCAATAGGTTGTTTACTGTGTTCTATATTCATAATATCCATAAATCAACGCTGTATCAATAAGTAATGTTTAGTGTATCAATAGGTTATGTTTACTAAGTTCTATAGTCATAATAATTATAAATCAACGCTGTATCAATAGGTTATGTTTACTGTATTCTATATTCATAATAACTGTAAATCAATGATGTATCAATAAGTTATGTTTACTGCGTTCTATATTCATAATAACTATAAATCAACACTATCAATAAGTAATGTTTACTGTATTCTATGTTCATAATAACTATACATCAACGCTGTATCAATAAGTTATGTTTACTGTATTCTCTATTCATAATAACTATAAATCAAGGCTGTATCAATAAGTTCTGTTTACTGTATTCTATATTCATAATAACCATAAATCAACACTGTATTAATAAGTTATGTTTACCGGGTTCTATATTCATAATAACCATAAATCAACGCTGTATTAATAAGTTATGTTTAATGTATTCTATATTCATAACAACTATAAATCAACACTGCATCAACACGTAATGTTTACTGTATCATTAAGTTATGTTTACTGGGTTCTATATTCATAATAACTAAAAATCAACACTGTATCAATAAGTTATGTTGGCTGTGTTCTATAGTCATAATAACCATAAATCAACGATGTATCAATAAATTATGTTTACAGTATTCTATATTCATAATAACCATAAATTAACGCTGTATCAATAAGTTATGTTTACAGTATTCTATATTCATAACAAATATAAATCAACACTGCATCAATACGTAATGTTTACTGTATCATTAAGTTATGTTTACTGGGTTCTATATTCATAATAACTATAAATCAACACTGTATCAATAAGTTATGTTGGCTGTGTTCTATAGTCATAATAACTCTAAATCTACGCTGTATCAACAAGTTTTGTTTACTGGCTTCAATATTCATATCACTATAATTCTATGCTGTATCAATAAGTTATGTTTACTGGGTTATATAGTCATAATAACCATAAATCAACGCTGTATCAATAGGTTATTTTTACTGGACTCTATATTAATAACAACCATAAATCTACGCTGTATCAAAAGGTTATGTTTAAAGGACTCTATATTCATAATAACCATAAATCAACGCTGTATCAATAAGTTATGTTTACTGGATTTTATATTCATAATAACTATATATCAAAGCTATATCAATAGCTGATGTTTACTGTATTCTTTATTCACAACAACTATAAAACAACGCTGTATCAATAAGTTATGTTTACTGGACTCTATATCCATAACAACTATAAAGCAACGCTGTATCAACAAGTCATGTTTACTGGATTCTATATTCATAATAACTATAAATCAACACTATCAATAAGTTATGTTTACTGTATTTGATATTCATAACAACCATAAATCAACGCTGTATCAATAGGTTATGTTTACTTTATTCTATATTCATGACAACTATAAATCAACACTATCAATAAGTAATGTTTACTGTATTCTATATTCATAATAACTATACATCAAAGCTGCATCAATATGCTATGTTTATTGTATTCTATATTCACAATAACTATAAATCAAGGCTGTATCAATAGGTTATGTTTACTGTATTCTATAGTCATAATAACTATAAATCAACGCTGTGTCAATAGGTTATGTTTACTGTGTTCTATATTCATAATAACCATAAATCAATGCTGTATCAATAAGTAATGTTTACTGTATCAATTCGGTTATGTTTACGAGGTTCTATATTCATAATAGCTATAAATCAAGGCTGTATCAATAGGTTATGTTTACTGTGTTCTATATTCATAATAACCATAAATCAACGCTGTATCAAAAAGTAATGTTTACTGTATTCTATATTCATAATAACTATAAATCAAGGCTGTATCAATAAGTTATGTTTACTGTATTCTATAGTCATAGTGACTATAAATCAATGCTTTATCAATAGGTTATGTTTACTGTGTTCTATATTCATAATAACCATAAATCAACGCTGTATCAATAAGTAATGTTTACTGTATCAATAGGTTATGTTTACTAGGTTCTATAGTCATAATAACTATAAATCAACATAGTATTAATAGGTTATGTTTACTGTATTCTATATTCATAATAACTATAAATCAATGCTGTATCAATAAGTTATGTTTACTGGGTTCTATAGTCATAATAACTATAAATCAACACTACCAATAAGTAATGTTTACTGTATTCTATGTTCATAATAATTATACATCAACGCTGTATCAATAAGTAATGTTTACTGTATCAATAGGTTATGTTTACTAGGTTCTATATTCATAATAACTATAAATCAACGCTGTATCAATAGGTTATGTTTACTGTATTCTATAGTCACAATAACCATAAATCAACGCTGTATCAATAGGTTATGTTTACTGTGTTCTATATTCATAATAACCATAAATCAACGCTGTATCAATAAGTAATGTTTACTGTATCAATAGGTTATGTTTACTAGGTTCTATAGTCATAATAACTATAAATCAATGCTGTATCAATAAGTTATGTTTACTGTATTCTAGAGTCACAATAACTATAAATCAACGCTGTGTCAATAGGTTATGTTTACTGTATTCTATATTCATAATAACCATAAATCAACGCTGTATCAATAAGTAATGTTTAGTGTATCAATAGGTTATGTTTACTGTATTCAATAGTCATAATAACTCTAAAAAATATATAAATCAACGCTGTATCAATAAGTTATGTTTACTGTATTCTATAGTCACAATAACTATAGATAAACGCTGTATCAATAGGTTATGTTTACTGTATTCTATAGTCACAATAACTATAAATCAACGCTGTATCAATAGGTTATGTTTACTGTGTTCTATATTCATAATAACCATAAATCAACGCTGTATCAATAAGTTATGTTTACTGTGTCAATAGGTTATGTTTACTGTATTCAATAGTCATAATAACTCTAAAAAATATATAAATCAACGCTGTATCAATAGGTTATGTTTACTGTATTCTATAGTCACAATAACCATAAATCAACGCTGTATCAATAGGTTATGTTTACTGTGTTCTATATTCATAATAACTATAAATCAACACTATCAATAAGTAATGTTTACTGTATTCTATGTTCATAATAACTATACATCAATGCTGTATCAATAAGTTATGTTTACTGTATTCTCTATTCATAATAACTATAAATCAAGGCTGTATCAATAAGTTATGTTTACTGTATTCTATATTCATAATAACTATAAATCAAGGTTTTATCAATAAGTTATGTTTACTGTATTCTATAGTCACAATAACTATAAATCAACGCTGTATCAATAGGTTATGTTTACTTTATTCTATAGTCACAATAACTATAAATCAACGCTGTATCAATAGGTTATGTTTACTTTATTCTATAGTCACAATAACCATAAATCAATGCTGTATCAATAAGTAATTTTTACTGTGTCAATAGGTTATGTTTACTAGGTTCTATAGTCATAATAACTATAAATCAACGCTGTATCAATAGGCTATGTTTACTGTGTTCTATATTCATAATAACCATAAATCAACGCTGTATCAATAAGTTATGTTTACTGTGTCAATAGGTTATGTTTACTGTATTCTATAGTCATAATAACTATAAATCAACGCTGTATTAATAGGTTATGTTTACTGTATTCTATAGTCACAATAACCATAAATCAACGCTGTATCAATAGGTTATGTTTACTGTATTCTATACTCACAATAACTATAAATCAACGCTGTATCAATAGGTTATGTTTACTGTGTTATATATTCATAATAACTATAAATCAACGCTGTATCAATAGGTTATGTTTACTGTATTCTATAGTCACAATAACTATAAATCAACGCTGTATCAATAGGCTATGTTTACTGTGTTCTATATTCATAATAACCATAAATCAACGCTGTATCAATAAGTAATGTTTACTGTGTCAATAGGTTATGTTTACTAGGTTCAATAGTCATAATAACTATAAATCAACGCTGCATCAATAAGTTATGTTTACTGTATTCTATAGTCATAATAAGTATAAATCAACGCTGTATCAATAGGTTATGTTTACTGTATTCTATAGTCACAATAACTATAAATCAACGCTGTATCAATAGGTTATGTTTACTGTATTCTATAGTCACAATAACTATAAATCAACGCTGTATCAATAAGTAATGTTTACTGTGTCAATAGGTTGTTTACTAGGTTCTATAGTCATAATAACTATAAATCAACGCTGTATCAATAAGTTATGTTTACTGTATTCTATAGTCACAATAACTATAAATCAACGCTGTATCAATAGGTTATGTTTACTGTATTCTATAGTCACAATAGCTATAAATCAACGCTGTATCAATAAGTAATGTTTACTGTGTCAATAGGTTATGTTTACTAGGTTCTATAGTCATAATAACTATAAATGAACGCTGTATCAATCGGTTATGTTTACTGTATTCTATAGTCACAATAACCATAAATCAACGCTGTATCAATAGGTTATGTTTACTGTATTATATAGTCACAATAACTATAAATCAACGCTGTATCAATAGGTTATGTTTACTGTATTCTATAGTCACAATAACCATAAATCAACGCTGTATCAATAAGTAATGTTTACTGTATCAATAGGTTATGTTTACTAGGTTTTATAGTCATAATAACTATAAATCAACATTGTATCAATAGGTTATGTGTACTGTATTCTATAGTCACAATAACTATAAATCAACGCTGTATCAATAAGTTTTGTTTACTGTATTCTATAGTCACAATAACTATAAATCAACGCTGTATCAATAGGTTATGTTTACTGTGTTCTATATTCATAATAACCATAAATCAACGCTGTATCAATAAGTTATGTTTACTGTATTCTATAGTCACAATAACTATAAATCAACGCTGTATCAATAGGTTATGTTTACTGTATTCTATATTCATAATAACTATAAATCAACGCTGTATCAATAGGTTATGTTTACTGTGTTCTATATTCATAATAACCATAAATCAACGCTGTATCAATAAGTAATGTTTACTGTGTCAATAGGTTATGTTTACTAGGTTCTATAGTCATAATAACTATAAATCAACGCTGTATCAATAAGTTATGTTTACTGTATTCTATAGTCACAATAACCATAAATCAACGCTGTATCAATAGGTTATGTTTACTAGGTTCTATAGTCACAATAACTATAAATCAACGCTGTATCAATAGGTTATGTTTACTGTGTTATATATTCATAATAACCATAAATCAACGCTGTATCAATAAGTTATGTTTAGTGTATCAATAGGTTATGTTTACTAAGTTCTATAGTCATAATAATTATAAATCAACGCTGTATCAATAGGTTATGTTTACTGTATTCTATATTCATAATAACTATAAATCAATGATGTATCTTTAAGTTATGTTTACTGGGTTCTATATTCATAATAACTATAAATCAACACTACCAATAAGTAATGTTTACTGTATTCTATGTTCATAATAACTATACATCAACGCTGTATCAATAAGTTATGTTTACTGTATTCTCTATTCATAATAACTATAAATCAACGCTGTATCAATAAGTTATGTTTACTGTATTCTATATTCATAATAACTATAAATCAACGCTGTATCAATAAGTAATGTTTAGTGTATCAATAGGTTATGTTTACTAGGTTCTTTAGTCATAATAACTATAAATCAACATAATATCAATAGGTTATGTTTACTAAATTCTATATTCATAATAACTATAAATCAATGCTGTATCAATAAGTTATGTTTACTGGGTTCTATATTCATAATAACCATAAATCAACGCAGTATCAATAAGTAATGTTTACTGTGTCAATAGGTTATGTTTACTAGGTTCTATAGTCATAATAACTATAAATCAACGCTGTATCAATAAGTTATGTTTACTGTATTCTATAGTCACAATAACTATAAATCAACGCTGTATCAATAGGTTATGTTTACTTTATTCTATAGTCACAATAACTATAAATCAACGCTGTATCAATAGGTTATGTTAATTTTATTCTATAGTCACAATAACTATAAATCAACGCTGTATCAATAGGTTATGTTTACGTTTACTGTGTTATATATTCATAATAACCATAAATCAACGCTGTATCAATAAGTAATGTTTACTGTGTCAATAGGTTATGTTTACTAGGTTCTATAGTCATAATAACTATAAATCAACGCTGTATCAATCGGTTATGTTTACTGTATTCTATAGTCCCAATAACCATAAATCAACGCTGTATCAATAGGTTATGTTTACTGTATTCTATAGTCCCAATAACCATAAATCAACGCTGTATCAATAGGTTATGTTTACTGTATTCTATAGTCACAATAACCATAAATCAACGCTGTATCAATAGGTTATGTTTACTGTATTCTATAGTCACAATAACCATAAATCAACGCTGTATCAATAAGTAATGTTTACTGTGTCAATAGGTTATGTTTACTGTGTTCTATAGTCACAATAACCATAAATCAACGCTGTATCAACAGGTCATGTTGATCCTTCACGTGGTAGTTCAGCAAACAAAAGGGCGTGTGTTCCATCTGATCGCCATGCGTGACGGCGCCCGCTCTGCCACAGCAGCCAGCCTTGTCTCCTCTCCCACGGCGTGCTGGCTGACACCGTAGGAGCGCTGCCAGCGTGGCGAGGGGGGCGGGACTTGAGTGGCGGAGACAGACAGATGGCGGAACAAAGAGAAAAGCGGTAAAAGAGAGAGAGAGGACATGCTTGTTAGCACCTCATTGGCCCAAATAAACGCCGGCTGACACACCTGACTGCTAATTAGTCTCAGGAGCTTCAGCGTGGAAGCGGAGGAGGCACGCGCCACCTGGGCGCCGTGGCGGGAACGCGACGCCTAATCACGCCGTTAATCACGGCGCACAGGGAGAGAGAGAGGGTGCGGGCGAGCGAGGGTTCAGGTCGAGGCTGCTTTAAAAAAGTCAATAAGGTGCAAAAAGGCTCAAACGGCCATCAGTCGTCTCCTTTTAGTTCACTGCAGGATGGAGGCTGGAGAGGAAATGTTATACTCGGCCTACAAATGTTATAGTCGGCCTACAAACCTGACGTGAATTGACTCTACCAGCACTCATGCAGCCTCATGCACACGAGTGCCACTCCACTCTAACCCAAACACAGTGGTTCTCAAACTTTTTTTGTCATCCCCCACTTTGGACAAGGGGGAGTTTTCAAGCCCCACCTGCCCCCACCGCCCCAACAGAGCGCTAATGCCAAGCTTTAACATTTTCAAATTTATTGAACATCAAGTTGTATACATTCGAACTCAATAACATAAAATAACATTAAGTTCAATAATAAATAAAATAACTGTGCAGCTGTGGTATAACTTGCATCAAGTTCAATAATAAATAAAATAACTTCCATCAAGTTCAATAATTAATAAAACAAAAGCGTTATAACTTGCATCAAGTTCAATAATAAATCCAAAAAAGTGTTATAACTTGCATCACATTCAGTAATAAATCAAAAAAGTGTTATAACTTGCATCAAGTTCAATAATAAATCAAATACAAGTGTTATAACTTGCATCAAGTTCAATAATAAATCAAAAAAGTGTTATAACTTGCATCAAGTTCAATAATAAATCAAAAAAAGTGTTATAACTTGCATCAAGTTCAATAATAAATCAAATAAAAGTGTTATAACTTGCATCAAGTTCAATAATAAATCAAAAAAAGTGTTATAACTTGCATCAAGTTCAATAATAAATCAAAAAAAGTGTTATAACTTGCATCAAGTTCAATAATAAAAAAAAGTGTTATAACTTGCATCACGTTCAATAATAAATCAAAAAAAGTGTTATAACTTGCATCAAGTTCAATAATAAATCCAATAACTTGCATCACGTTCAATAATAAATCAAAAAAAGTGTTATAACTTGCATCAAGTTCAATAATAAATCAAACAAAGTGTTATAACTTGCATCAAGTTCAATAATAAATAAAACAAAAGTGTTATAACTTGCATCAAGTTCAATAATAAATCAAAAAAATTGTTATAACTTGCATCAAGTTCAATAATAAATCAAAATAACTTGCATCACGTTCAATAATAAATCAAAAAAAGTGTTATAACTTGCATCAAGTTCAATAATAAATCCAATAACTTGCATCAAGTTCAATAATAAATCAAAAAAAGTGTTATAACTTGCATCAAGTTCAATAATAAATCAAATAAAAGTGTTATAACTTGCATCAAGTTCAATAATAAATCAAATAACTTGCATCAAGTTCAATAATAAATCAAAAAAAGTGTTATAACTTGCATCAAGTTCAATAATAAATCAAAAAAAGTGTTATAACTTGCATCAAGTTCAATAATAAATCAAATAACTTGCATCAAGTTCAATAATAAATACAATAAAAGTGCCACTTTGCAATCTTTGCAAAAAAAAAAAAGGAGGAGCTATGCATTTGGCAAGACAGGGCAAGTGACAGCACTTTCCCCCAGGAGAGCCACCTTGCTTCACTGTGAAACAGCACGTCTGTATGATCAGCTCCCATTTCCTCACACAGTGCAGAGAACAGTCGCGCTTTCAGTGGTCGTGTTTTGATCAAATTGACTGCGCTCACAACATCTGTTAAAACCTCATTGAGTTCGGGGCTGAGCTGCCTTGACGCGAGTGCTTCCCGGTGAATGACACAGTGTGTGCCCGTCACATTTTTGTTTCTCTGCAGGCGCTGGCTCTGGCTCGACGACCTTTGAGGTGCGAGTCACAAATGTATGTATTTGTGTAATTGTGATCCACACATTAGCCTGCTACCCATCCGCGCGAAAGTTTGTTCCGCTTAGCCCCGCCCCCATTAGTTACTGTTGCAATGTCTGTCAAACTTTCGCTCCTACCGAGAAATATAAAGCCTACAGTAAAAATAAGCACCGGTAATTTCCATTTATTTATATAGCGGATTTCACAGACAGAATCACAAAGTGATTTACAGTGTGTATAGAAAATGAAAGCATAGTAAAAAAAAAAAATCTAAAAATATAATAATTAAAACAAAATTTTAAAGTGAAATTTCCTCCCGTTCCTCGCGCCCCACCTGTCATGAGCTCCCCCCGGATGACAGAGCTTCTCACCCTATCTCTAAGGGAGAGCCCCGCCACCCGGCGGAGGAAACTCATTTCGCTTGTACCCGTGATCTTGTCCTTTCGGTCATAACCCAAAGCTCATGACCATAGGTGAGGATGGGAACGTAGATCGACCGGTAAATTGAGAGCTTTGCCTTCCGGCTCAGCTCCTTCTTCACCACAACGGATCGATACAGCGTCCGCATTACTGAAGACGCCGCACCGATCCGCCTGTCGATCTCACCATCCACTCTTCCCTCACTCGTGAACAAGACTCC
>NC_084550.2:1757500-1820000 GCF_033978685.3 Nerophis lumbriciformis
TATATATATATATATATATATATATATATATATATATATATAGCTAGAATTCACTGAAAGTCAATTATTTCTTATATATATATATACATATATATGTATATATATATGTATATATATATATATATCCATCCATCCATTTTCTACCGCTTATTCCTTTCGGGGTCGCGGGGATATATATATATATATATATATATATATATATATATATACATATATGTGTATATATATATATATATATATATATACACATATATGAAATACTTGACTTGGTGAATTCTAGCTGTAAATATACTCCTCCCCTCTTAACCACGCCCCCAACCACGCCCCCGCCCCAACCACGCCCCCGCACCCACCCCCCACCCCCCGAAATTGGAGGTCTCAAGGTTGGCAAGTATGAACATAAGTATACCCTGTGTATACCATGTGTACAACATATGTGCACAATACATTCAAACCAGTGTGGGTGGTACTGGGGGCAGGTGCCTTGCCCAAGGACACAACATTTGTGACTAGGATGGCAGAAGGAGGGATCGAACCTAGAACCCTCAAGTTGTTGGCACAGCCACGCTACCAACCGAACTACACCGCCCCTCAAGAAAGTATTGTTGACGAACAAGCGTGAGCAGAACGGACTTCCGAACTAATCTGTACTCGGAGAAGAGCAAACCCGACCAAGCTACCGTGAATCCGAAGAAAAGTGATCCACGGAGTCATGGTAGCCAGCGAGCCACCTGGTCACAACTGGGTTCTGGCTGGGTAACCTGGTTTTAAGACCCGAAACAAAAAGTGATTCCAGGAAGGTTGTTGAAGATTTGAACAGAAGCATCAGCAGATCACTTCCAAAAATAGCTTCCAGTCTTGACAAAGTGTCAATAATCATAATATTCTTGAATATTCATCATAAATACATTTTAGAAGTCAAATTGTATTTGAGAGTGAAGACTGTGACTTTTGTAGCTGGACGCGTTCCTGCCAAGTCCTGAAGGGACCTTGTTGTCCCACGCAGACTGGAGGAGCATCAGAATGAATCAGTCAACTTCCTGTCATCAGAAGTGACATCCTGTTCCCGTCTCAGTCCAAAGTGGACCGACTGGAACTCTGGGGGTCCAATCAAACTAAAGACGGTCTAGGTGTTTGTACTTTGAGTTAGAAGTACTTTTGAGGGTACTAAGCATGGTTTTTAGAGTGCATCCACACAATTACATTCAGTTTTTTGTCATTCTAACAACCAGATTCTCTTTCTCAGGGTTTTTAATTGGTGTGTGAGGTATACACACACACACACACACACACATGTGTAAATGTATTTAATGTGTCAACATTTTCTAAATGTATTTAAATTTGTCAAAATTGTCTAAATGTCTTTAATATTTGTCTACATTTTCTGAATGTATTTAATATTTGTCTACATTTTCTAAATGTATTTAATATTTGTCAACATTTTCTAAATGTATTTAATATTTGTCTACATTTTCTAAATGTATTTAATATTTGTCAAATTTTTCTAAGTGTATTTAATATTTGTCAAAATGTTCAAAATGTTTTTAATATTCGTCAACATTTTCTAAATGTTCTTAATATTTGTCAAAATGTTTTAAATGTATTTAATATTTGTCAAAATGTTCTAAATGTATTTAATATTTGTTTACATTTTCTAAATGTATTTAATATTTGTCACATTTTTCAAAATGTATTTAATATTTGTCAAAATGTTCTAAATGTTTGTATTATTCGTCAAAATGTTCTAAATGTTCTTAATATTTGTCAAATTTTTCAAAATGTATTTAATATTTGTCAAAATGTTCAAAATGTTTTTAATATTCGTCAAAATGTTCTAAATGTTCTTAATATTTGTCAAAATGTTCTAAATGTATTTAATATTTGTCTACATTTTTAAAATGTATTTAATATTTGTCAAATTTTTCAAAATGTTTTTAATATTCGTCAACATTTTGTAAATGTTCTTAATATTTGTCAAAATGTTCTAAATGTATTTAATATTTGTCAAAATTTTCAAAATGTATTTAATATTTGTCTACATTTTCAAAATGTATTTAATATTTGTCTACATTTTCAAAATGTTTTAATTTTCATCAACATTTTCTAAATGTTCTTAATATTTGTCACAATGTTCTAAATGTATTTAATATTTGTCAAAATGTTCTAAATGTATTTAGTATTTGTCTACATTTTCAAAATGTACTTAATATTTGTCAATCTTTTCAAAATGTATTAAATATTTGTCAAAGTGTTCAAAATGTTTTTAATATTCGTCAAAATTTTCTAAATGTTCTTAATATTCCTCACAATGTTCTAAATGTATTTAATATTTGTCAAACGTTTTTAAATGTATTTAACATTTGTAAAATGTGTCTAAATGTATGTAATATTTTTCTTTTTTTTTCTAAATGTATTTATTATTTGTCAAAATGTTTGAAATGTTTTTATTATTCATCAAATTTTTCTAAATGTTCTTAACATTTGTCAAAATGTTCTAAATGTATTTAATATTTGTCAAAATGTTCTAAATGTAGTTAATATTTGTCTACATTTTCAAAATGTATTTAATATTTGTCAAGTTTTTCAAAATATATTTAATATTTGTCAAAATGTTTTTAATATTCGTGAACATTTTCTAAATGTTCTTAATATTTGTCAAAATGTTCTAAATGTATTTTATATTTGTGTACATTTTATAAATGTATTTAATATTTGTCTACATTCTCAAAATGTATTTAACATTTGTCAAATTTTTCAAAATGTATTTAATATTTGTCAAAATGTTCGAAATGTTTGTATTATTTGTCAAAATGTTCTAAATGTTTTTAATATTTCTCAAAATTTTCCAAATGTATTTAATATTTGTCAAAATTTTCTAAATGTATTTAATATGTGTTTAAATTTTCTAAATGTATTTAATAATTTTCAAATTTTTCAAAATGTTCTTAATATTTGTCACAATATTCTAAATGTAATTAATATTTTTCAAAATTTTCTAAACGTATTTAACATTTGTTAAATGTTTCTAAATGTATGTTATATTTGTTAATTTTTTCAAAATGTATTTAATATTTGTAAATTGTTTCTAAATGTAGTTAATATTTGTAAAGATTTTCAAAATTATATATTACATATTTAACATATGTCAAAATGTTCTGAATGTATTTAATATTTGTCAACATTTTCTAATTGTATTTAATATTTGCAAAAGAAAATCAAAATGTATTTAATATTTGTCAAAATTTTCTAAATGTATTTAATATTTTTCAAAATTTTCAAAATGTATTCAATATTTGTAATTTTTTTCAAAAATGTATTTAGTATTTGTCAACATTTTCTAAATGTATTTAATATATATGTCAAATTTTTCAAAATGTATTTAATATTTGTCAACATTTTCAAAACGTATTTAATATTTGTCAAATTTTTCTAAATGTATTTAATATTTGTCAAAATGTTCAAAATGTTTTTAATATTCGTCAACATTTTCTAAATGTTCTTACTATTTGTCACAATGTTCTAAATGTATTTAATATTTGTCAACATTGTGTAAATGTATTTAACGTTTGTAAAATGTTTCTAAATGTATGTAATATTTGTCACATTTTTCAAAATGTATTTAATATTTGTCAAATGTTTCTAAATGTAGCTAATATTTGTAAATATTTTCAAAATATATTTAATATTTGTCAAAATGTTCTGAATGTATTTAATATTTTTCAACATTTCCTAATTGTATTTAATATTTGTCAAAATTGTCTAAATGTATTTAATATTTTTCAAATTTTTCAAAATGTATTTATTATTTGTCAAAATGTTCAAAATGTTTTTATTATTCGTCAACATTTTCTAAATGTTCTTAATATTTGTCAAAATTTTCCAAATGTATTTAATATTTGTCTACATTTTCTAAATGTATTTAATATTTGTCTACATTTTCAAAATGTTTTTAATATTCGTCAAAATTTTCTAAATATTCTTAATATTTGTCAAAATGTTCTAAATGTATTTAAAATTTGTCAAAATTTTCTAAATGTATTTAATATGTGTCTACATTTTCTAAATTTATTTAATATTTGTCTACATTTTCAAAATGTTTTTAATATTCATCAAAATTTTCTAAATGTTCTTAATATTTGTCACAATGTTCTAAATGTACTTAATATTTGTCTACATTTTCTAAATGTATTTAATATTTGTCTACATTTTCTAATCTTATTTAATATGTGTCTACATTTTCAAAATGTTTTTAATATTCTTCAAAATGTTTTGAATGTATTTAATATTTGTCAAAATTGTCTAAACGTATTTAATATTTGTAAAATGTTTCTAAATGTATGTTATATTTGGCATATTTTTCAAAATGTATTTAATATTTTTTAAATGTTTCTAAATGTAGCTAATATTTATAAATATTTTCAAAATATATGTAATATTTGTCAAAATGTTCTGAATGTATTTAATATTTGTCAACATTTTCTAATTGTATTTATTATTTGTCAAAATTGTCTAAATGTATTTAATATTTTTCAAATTTTTCAAAATGTATTTATTATTTGTCAAAATGTTCGAAATGTTTTTATTGTTCGTCAAAATTTTCTAAATGTTCTTAATATTTTTCAAAATTTTCCAAATGTATTTAATATTTGTCTAATTTTTCTAAATGTATTTAATATTTGTCTACATTTTCAAAATGTTTTAAATATTTGTCAAAATGTTCTAAATATTCTTAATATTTGTCAAAATGTTCTAAATGTATTTAACATTTGTCAAAATTTTCTAAATGTATTTAATATTTGTCTACATTTTCTAAATTTATTTAATATTTGTCTACATTTTCAAAATGTTTTTAATATTCGTCAAAATTTTCTAAATGTGTTTAATATTTGTCTAAATTTTCTAAACGTATTTAATATTTGTAAAATTTTCTAAATGTATGTTATATTTGGCATATTTTTCAAAATGTATTTAATATTTGTAAAATGTTTCTAAATGTAGCTAATATTTGTAAATATTTTCAAAATATATTTAATATTTGTCAAAATGTTTTGAATGTATTTAATATTTTTCAACATTTTCTAATTGTATTTAATATTTGTCAAAATTGTCTAAATGTATTTAATATTTGTCAAATTTTTCAAAATGTATTTATTATTTGTCAAAATGTTCGAAATGTTTTTATTATTTGTCTAATTTTTCTAAATGTATTTAATATTTGTCTACATTTTCAAAATGTATTTAATATTTGTCAAAATTTTCTAAATATTCTTAATATTTGTCAAAATGTTCTAAATGCATTTAACATTTGTCAAAATTTTCTAAATGTATTTAATATTTGTCTACATTTTCTAAATTTATTTAATATTTGTCTACATTTTCAAAATGTTTTTAATATTCTTCAAAATTTTCTAAATGTATTTAATATTTGTCTAAATTTTCTAAACGTATTCAATATTTGTAAAATGTTTCTAAATGTATGTTATGTTTGGCATATTTTTCAAAATGTATTTTAATATTTTTAAAATGTTTCTAAATGTAGCTAATATTTGTAAAGATTTTCAAAATATATTTAACACTTGTCAAAATGTTCTAAATGTATTTAATATTTTTCAACATTTTCTAATTGTATTTAGTATTTGTCAAAATTGTCTAAATGTATTTAATATTTGTCAAATTTTTCAAAATGTATTTATTATTTGTCAAAATGTTCGAAATGTTTTTATTATTCGTCAAAATTTTCTAAATGTATTTAATATTTGTCTAATTTTTCTAAATGTATTTAATATTTGTCTACATTTTCAAAATGTTTTAAATATTTGTCAAAATGTTCTAAATATTCTTAATATTTGTCAAAATGTTCTAAATGTATTTAACATTTGTAAAAATGTTCTAAATGTATTTAATATTTGTCTACATTTTCTAAATTTATGTAATATTTGTCTACATTTTTAAAATGTTTTTAATATTCGTCAAAATTTTCTAAATGTATTTAATATTTGTCTAAATTTTCTAAACGTATTTAATATTTGTAAAATGTTTCTAAATGTATGTTATATTTGGCATATTTTTCAAAATGTATATAATATTTGTCAAAATGTTCGAAATGTTTTTATTATTCGTCAAAATGTTCTAAATGTTCTTAATATTTGTCACAATGTTCTAAATGTATTTAATATTTGTCAACATTTTCTAAACTTATTTAACATTTGTTAAATCTTTCTAAATGTATGTTATATTGTCAAATTTTTCAAAATGTATTTAATATTTGTAAAATGTTTCTAAATGTAGCTAATATTTGTAAATATTTTCAAAATATATTTGTCAAAATGTTCTGAATGTATTTAATATTTTTCAACATTTTCTAATTGTATTTAATATTTGTCAAAATCGTCTAAATGTATTTAATATTTGTCAAATTTTTCAAAATGTATTTATTATTTGTCAAAAAGTTCGAAATGTTTTTATTATTCGTCAAAATGTTCTAAATGTTCTAAATATTTGTCAAAATTTTCCAAATGTATTTATTATTTGTCTACATTTTCAAAATGTATTTAATATTTGTTTACATTTTCAAAATATTTCTAATATTCGTCAAAAAATTTTAAATATTCTTAATATTTGTCAAAATGTTCTAAATGTATTTAAAATTTGTCAAAATATTCTAAATGTATTTAATATGTGTCTACATTTTCTAAATGTATTTAATATTTGTCTACATTTTCAAAATGTTTTTAATATTCATCAAAATTTTCTAAATGTTCTTAATATTTGTCACAATGTTCTAAATGTACTTAATATTTGTCAAAATTTTCTAAATGTATTTAATATTTGTCTACATTTTCAAAATGTTTTTAATATTCTTCAAAATGTTCTAAATGTATTTAATATTTGTCAAAATTTTCTAAACGTATTTAATATTTGTAAAATGTCTCTAAATGTATGTTATATTTGTCACATTTTTCAAAATGTATTTAATATTTGTCAAATGTTTCTAAATGTAGCTAATATTTGTAAAGATTTTCAAAATATATTTAATATTTGTCAAAATGTTCTGAATGTATTTAATATGTTTCAACATTTTCTAATTGTATTTAGTATTTGTCAAAATTGTCTAAATGTATTTAATATTTGTCAAATTTTTCAAAATGTATTTATTATTTGTCAAAATTTTCGAAATGTTTTTATTATTCGTCAACATTTTCTAAATGTTCTTAATATATGTCAAAATTTTCCAAATGTATTTTAAATTTGTCTACATTTTCTAAATGTATTTAATATTTGTCTACATTTTCAAAATGTTTTTAATATTTGTCAACATGTTCTAAATGTATTTAATATTTGTCAAAATTTTCTACATTTATTTAATATTTGTCTACATTTTCTAAATTTATTTAATATTTGTCTACATTTTCAAAATGTTTTTAATATTCGTCAAAATTTTCTAAATGTATTTAATATTTGTCTACATTTTCTAAACGTATTTAATATTTGTAAAATGTTATATTTGGCATATTTTTCAAAATGTATTTTAATATTTTTAAAATGTTTCTAAATGTAGCTAATATTTGTAAAGATTTTCAAAATATATTTAACAATTGTCAAAATGTTCTAAATGTATTTAATATTTTTCAAAATTTTCTAAATGTATTCAATATTTGTAATTTGTTTCAAAAATGTATTTAGTATTTGTCAACATTTTCTAAATGTATTTAATATATATGTCAAATTTTTCAAAATGTATTTAATATTTGTCAAAATTTTCAAAATGTATTTAATATTTGTCCAATTTTTATAAATGTATTTATTATTTGTCAAAATGTTCGAAATGTTTCTATTATTCGTCAAAATTTTCTAAATGTTCTTAATATTTGTCAAAATTTTCCCAATGTATTTAATATTTGTCAACCTTTTTGTAAATGTATTTAATATTTGTCTACATTTTCAAAATGTTTTTAATATTCGTCAAAATTTTCTAAATATTCTTAATATTTGTGAAAATGGTCTAAATGTATTTAACATTTGTCAAAATTGTCTAAATGTATTTAATATTTGTCTACATTTTCTAAATGTATTTAATATTTGTCTAAATGTTCAAAATGTTTTTAATATTCGTCAAAATTTTCTAAATGTGTTTAATATTTGTCTAAATTTTCTAAACGTATTTAACATTTGTAAAATGTTTCTAAATGTATGTTATATTTGGCATATTTTTCAAAATGTATTTTAATATTTTTAAAATGTTTCTAAATGTAGCTAATATTTGTAAAGATTTTCAAAATATATTTAACATTTGTCAAAATGTTCTAAATGTATTTAATATTTTTCAACATTTTCTAATTGTATTTATTATTTGTAAAAACAATGTTGTTTGTTTGTTTTGTTTTTTTAAATAAAAGAAAAATGTAATTTAACCAAAATTTTAAATAGGGTGTGAACACGCTCGCTAGCTTAGCATCATTCCATCGCTCAGTGCTGTGACCTCCATCTCACACACACACACACACACACACACACACACACACACACACACACACACACACACACACACACACACACACACACACACACACAGTTTGTAGGCCATGCTTTAAATAAGGACTTTATTCTCGTCACCTGGCCAAACACCCGCGGGAGATAGCATAGCGGCACACCTGGCTAATGAAGCGACCTACGTGGACCCGCCGTGTCGCAGTCGCCGTCCTCGGGGGTGTCTCACATAGCGCTAACCCGGCGGACGACAAGGTGCGAAGACAAGATAGGAAACTCCCGTGGCGCCATGTTGTTGGCGCTCTCCGGGCTAAGGAGCCCCACCCCCCCCCCGCCTTTAATTGATTCCTTTCATCGCGTTAATCAAAAAAGTCGCGCTTGACACGCACCAGCGACGACGGCAAATCCAAACAAAAATGGCGGAAATGGCGAGGGGGAGGGGGGGGGGGGGGGGCGGTCTTCCGGGACGCTGCCTGAGGCGCAGAATGGAGAAAAAAAAAGATGCTAAAAAAACGCTACCTGTGAAGAAGTTTATTTTGCTTACTGTGTCTTCATGCTAACGCTAGCATGCTACATTTTTACGCTAGCATTTTAGCTCGTTTTATCCAGTCATTTTTATTAGTGGCGTCATTTTAAAAGTATGCTTACTTCTCCTATATTAGCATGCTATTGTTAGCATGTTAGTTTGTTTCAAGTGCGGCTCTATTTTTACATGTTACTGTGTCTTCATGCTAACGCTAGCATGCTACATTTTTACGCTAGCATTTTAGCTCGTTTTATCCAGTCATTTTTATTAGTGGCGTCATTTTAAAAGTATGCTTACTTCTCCTATATTAGCATGCTAATGTTAGCATGTTTGTTTGTTTGAAGTGCGGCTCTATTTTTACATGTTACTGTGTCTTCATGCTAACGCTAGAATGTTACATTTTTTATGCTAGCATTTTAGCTTGTCTTATCTATTTATCCAAACCTATAAATCGTGAATTTTTATTAGTGGCGTGATTTCAAAAGTATGCTTACTCCTCCTATATTAGCATGCTAATGTTAGTATGCTACAATTTTATGCTAGCATTTTAGCTCGTTTTATCCATTTATCCAAACCTATAAACCGTGAGTTTTTATTAGTGGCGTCATTTTAAAAGTATGCTTACTCCTCCTATATTAGCATGCTAATGTTAGCATGCTACATTTTTACGCTAGCATTTTAGCTCGTTTTTATCCATTTATCCAAACCTATAAACCGTGAATTTTTATTTGTTGCGTCATTTTAGAAGTATGCTTACTTCTCCTATATTAGCATGCTAATGTTAGCATGTTAGTTTGTTTCAAGTGCGGCTCTATTTTTACATTTTACTGTGTCTTCATGCTAACGCCAGCATGCTACATTTGTACGCTAGCATTTTAGCTTATTTTATCCATTTGAACCAAGACGGAATGGCTTTTGACGTCGGCTCACTTTTCCCACGTCATCATGCTAACATTAGTATGCTAACATTTTACGCAAATGTTTCAACAGCTTTTTTATGTTTAAACTTGAAAATCTACTTTTAGATTATTGGCGTCATCTTAGAAGTATGCTAACTTCTCCTGTTATCTTTGCATGCTAACATTTTTTGCAAACTTTTGAACAAATGTTGTATGTTTAAACCTAAAAATCATGCATTTTTGATACTTGGTGTCATCTTAGAGGTATGCTAACTTCCCCGATCTCATTAACATGCTAACGTTTTAACAACTTTTTTTATGTTTAAACCTAAAAATCATCATTGAGATTATTGGCGTCATCTTAGAAGTATGCTAACTTCCTTTAATATCTTAGCATGCTAAAGTTTTACGCTTTTTTTTTATAACAAATGTATGTTAAAACCTAAAAGTTTTGAATTTGGATTATTGGCACCATTTTAGAAATTTGCTAACTTTTCCTTTGTTATCATGCTAACACTCAGGATGCTAATGTCTTACGCTAGCATGTTTTTCCTTTTTAACATTTAAAACCTCAAATTCAAGTGGGTTTTGAGACGTGTCTCCATCTTCCAAGTGTATTAACTGTTCCCATTATAGCATGCTAACGTTTTATGCTATCTTTTTAACAAATGTTGTATGTTTAAACCTAAAAATCATGATTTTTTTTTTTATTAGTGCCGTCATTTTAGAAGTATTTTTACTTCTCCTATATTAGCATGAGTTAGCATGTTAGTTTGTTTAAAGTGTGGCTCTATCTTTATTGGCCCTCAACAATTTTGCTGTGTCTCCATGCTAGCGTGCTAGCTAATTTTATCCATTTGAACCATGATGACTTGCCATCATGCTGAAGTTAGCATGCTGGCATTTTATGCTAGAATTTTTTGTTATTTTATTAGAATAAACCTAAAAAAAAAAAAAAAGGCTTTTGATACTTGTCGATAATTTCAAAGTATGCTAGCTTACTTGGTGTTACGATGTTAACGTTACCATGCTAACTTTTCATGCTAGCATTTTAGCTCATTTTGATGATTTAAACATAGAATGTGTAGGTTTTGAGACAGGTCTCAATCTTGCAAGTATGCAAAGAGATCCCAAGCTAAAATCAGTTTTTATTTTTATTTTTATTTTATTATCTTTTTGTTTTGTTTTGTTTTGTTTTATTTTATTTTATTATTATTTTCATTTTATTTTTTATTTTTATTTTTTATTTATTTATTTATTTTTTTATTTTAATTAAAAAAAAAAAAAATTTTTTTTTTTTTTTATTTTTAATTTTTTTTTTTAATTTTTAATTTTTTTATTTATTTTTTTATTATTATTATTTTTTTTTTTAATACACTGTAGCACTTTGAGGTTGTTTGCTCAATGTTAAGTTATTTAAAAAAATAAAATCTATTATTATTATTATTATTATTAGTACGCTAACATTGAATACAATTTGATACAATATGTACACTTTTGTAGTATTTGCAGTTTGTTTAATTTGATTTGGTTACTGCTTCTTGTACTTCTAACTTTCTTTGTTTTGATGGTTTTGGGGCAGGATTGTGTGGATCTCTAAATCTAAATCAAGACTTAAGTTAGTTTGACGATAAATCCACTTTTTGTCGGTCAAACCCTGTTACAAATGTTCCTTCTCCAAGATAATCAAAACCAGAAGCTTTTTTATGCGAACTTTGACTTTGTTCCGTAGGAAAGATTGTCCACAGATATATCCACGGCGTACCAAACATATTCATGGCGGTCCCTCGCACGTAAAATGTAATGAAATGCGAGGTTTGGTTTTAGCCGGTTTACAAAATTCAAATGTCAAAATAGCACTTGGTCATATTTCCATATTCAGCTCCCACATTCCTGTCAGGCTGCATAAATGCATGCAAAACACACACACACACACACACACACACACACACCCACACACACACAAACACACACACACACACACACACACACACACACACACACGTACACACGTACACGCACACACACATTCTTGTATTTATTACCGTCTTGGGACCTCCTTCCTCTTTAGGACCACCCTTTCTAGATATATAAAGATGTGTATTTACAACATTGATAATATATACATACTATGCAAATATTAAAAAAAGATAAGCTTTTATTTTTTATTTTTTATTTTATTTATTTTTTATTTAATATTTGTCCAAATTTTTCAAATGTATTTAATATTTGTATTTTTTTTTCTAAATGTATTTAAATATATTTGTCAACATTTTCCAAAAGTATTTCATATTTGTCAACATTTTCCAAATGTATTTAATATTTGTTATCTTTTCTAAATGTATTTAAATTTGTCAAAATGTTCGAAATGTATTTAATATTTGTTAAACTTTTCTCAATGTATTTAATATTTGTATTTTTTTCTAAATGTATTTGAATTTGTCAAAATTTTCTAAATGTATTTAATATTTTTAAACATTTTCTAAATGTATTTAATATTGGTCAACATTTTCTAAATGTATTCAATAATTGTCAAAATGTTCTAAATGTATTTATGTTTGTAAAAAAAAATTGTCTAAAAGTATTTAATATTTGTCAAAATGTTTTAAATGTATGTAATATTTTTATTTTTTTTCTAAATGTATTTCAATTTGTCAAAATTTTCCAAATATATTTAATATTTGTAAACATTTTCTAAATGTATTTAATATTTGTTAACATTTTTTAAATGTATTTGTATTTTTTTCTAAATGTATTTAAATTTGTCAGAATTGTCTAAATCTATTTCATATTTGTCAACATTTTTTAAATGTAGTTAATGTTTGTAAAAATTTTCCAAATGTATTTCATATTTATCAAAAATGTCTTAATGCATTTAATATTTATCAAAAATGTCTTAATGCATTTAATATCTGTCAAAATGTTCTAAATATATTTAATATTTGTCCAAAATTTTTAAATGTATTTAGTATTCTTAAAAATATTTTTAAATGTAATTAATGTGTCCAACTTTTCTAAATGTATTTAATATTTGTCATAATTTTCTAAATGTATTTAATATTTGTCAAAAAATTGTAAATATATTAAGTATTTCTCAAAATATTTTTAAATGTATTTAATGTGTCAAAATTTTCTAAATGTATTTAATATCAGTCTACATTTTCTAAATGTATTTAATATTTGTCTACATTTTCTAAATGTATTTAATATTTGTCAAATTATTCAAAATGCATTTAATATTTGTCAAAATGTTTTAAATTTATTTGATATTTGTCTACATTTTCTAAAAGGAATTAATATTCCTCTACATTTTCTAAATGTATTTAATAATTTTCAATTATTTCAAAATGTATTTAATATTTGTCAAAATGTTCGAAATGTTTTTAATATTCGTAAATGTGTTCTAAATGTACTTAATATTTTTCAAAATGTTTTAAATGTATTTCATATTTTTCAAAATGTTTTAAATGTATTTAATATTTATAAAATGTTTCTAAATGTAGTTTATATTTGTAAAGATTTTCAAAATATATTTAATATTTGTAAACATTTTCTAATTGTATTTAATATTTGTTAACATTTTTTAAATGTATTTAATATTAGTATTTTTTTCTAAATGTATTTAAATTTTTCAAAATTGTCTAAATCTCCTTCATATTTGTCAACATTTTTTAAATGTAGTAAATGTTTGTAAAAATTTTCCAAATGTATTTCATATGTATCAAAAATGTCTTAATACATTTAATATTTATAAAAAATGTCTTAATGCATTTAATATTTGTCAAAAAGTTCTAAATATATTTAATATTCGTCCAAAAATGTTAAATGTATTTAGTATTCTTAAAAATATTTTTAAATGTAATTAATGTGTCCAACTTTTCTAAATGTATTTAATATTTGTCATAATTTTCTAAATGTATTTAATATTTGTCAAAAAATTGTAAAAATATTAAGTATTTCTCAAAATATTTTTAAATGTATTTAATGTGTCAAAATTTTCTAAATGTATTTAATATCTGTCTACATTTTCTAAATGTATTTAATATGTGTCTACATTTTCTAAATATATTTAATATTTGTCAAATTATTCAAAATGCATTTAATATTTGTCAAAATGTTTTAAATTTATTTGATATTTGTCTACATTTTCTAAAAGTAATTAATATTCCTCTACATTTTCTAAATGTATTTAATATTTTTCAATTAATTCAAAATGTATTTAATATTTGTCAAAATGTTCGAAATGTTTTTAATATTCGTAAATGTGTTCTAAATGTACTTAATATTTTTCAAAATGTTTTAAATGTATTTCATATTTTTCAAAATGTTTTAAATGTATTTAATATTTATAAAATGTTTCTAAATGTAGTTTATATTTGTAAAGATTTTCAAAATATATTTAATATTTGTAAACATTTTTTAATTGTATTTAATATTTGTTAACATTTTTTAAATGTATTTAATATTAGTATTTTTTTCTAAATGTATTTAAATTTTTCAAAATTGTCTAAATCTCCTTCATATTTGTCAACATTTTTTAAATGTAGTAAATGTTTGTAAAAATTTTCCAAATGTATTTCATATGTATCAAAAATGTCTTAATACATTTAATATTTATCAAAAATGTCTTAATGCATTTAATATTTGTCAAAAAGTTCTAAATATATTTAATATTCGTCCAAAAATGTTAAATGTATTTAGTATTCTTAAAAATATTTTTAAATGTAATTAATGTGTCCAACTTTTCTAAATGTATTTAATATTTGTCATAATTTTCTAAATGTATTTAATATTTGTCAAAAAAATTGTAAATATATTAAGTATTTCTCAAAATATTTTTAAATGTATTTAATGTGTCAAAATTTTCTAAATGTATTTAATATCTGTCTACATTTTCTAAATATATTTAATATGTGTCTACATTTTCTAAATATATTTAATATTTGTCAAATTATTCAAAATGCATTTAATATTTGTCAAAATGTTTTAAATTTATTTGATATTTGTCTACATTTTTTAAAAGTAATTAATATTCCTCTACATTTTCTAAATGTATTTAATATTTTTCAATTATTTCAAAATGTATTTAATATTTGTCAAAATGTTCGAAATGTTTTTAATATTCGTAAAGGTGTTCTAAATGTACTTAATATTTTTCAAAATGTTTTAAATGTATTTCATATTTTTCAAAATGTTTTAAATGTATTTAATATTTATAAAATGTTTCTAAATGTAGCTGATATTTGTAAAGATTTTCAAAATATATTTAATATTTGTAAACATTTTCTAAATGTATTTAATATTTGTTAACATTTTTTAAATGTATTTAATATTAGTATTTTTTTCTAAATGTATTTAAATTTTTCAAAATTGTCTAAATCTCCTTCATATTTGTCAACATTTTTTAAATGTAGTAAATGTTTGTAAACATTTTCCAAATGTATTTCATATTTATCAAAAATGTCTTAATGCATTTAATATTTGTCAAAATGTTCTAAATATATTTAATATTTGTCCAAAAATTTTAAATGTATTTAGTATTCCGAAAAATATTTTTTATGTATTTAATGTGTCAACATTTTCTAAATGTATGTAATATTTGTATTTTTTTTCTAAATGTATTTCAATTTGTCAAAATTTTCCAAATATATTTAATATTTGTAAACATTTTCTAAATGTATTTAATATTTGTTAACATTTTTAAATGTATTTAATATTTGTATTTTTTTCTAAATGTATTTAAATTTGTCAAAATTGTCTAAGTCTATTTCATATTTGTCAACATTTTTTAAATGTAGTTAATGTTTGTAAAAACTTTCCAAATGTATTTCATATTTATCAAAAATGTCTTAATGCATTTAATATTTGTCAAAATATTCTAAATATAATGTGTCAACATTTTCTAAATGTATTTAATATTTGTCATAATTTTCTAAATGTATTTAATATTTGTCAAAAAATTGCAAATATATTTAGTATTTCTAAAAATATTTTTAAATGTATTTAATGTGTCAAATTTTTCTAAATGTTTTAATACCTGTCTACATTTTCTAAATGTATTTAATATTTGTCTACATTTTCTAAATGTATTTAATATTTGTCAAATTATTCAAAATGTATTTAATATTTGTCAAAATGTTCTAAATGTATTTAATATTTGTCTACATTTTCTAAAAGGAATTAATATTTCTCTACATTTTCTAAATGTATTTAATAATTTTCAATTATTTCAAAATGTATTTAATATTTGTCAAAATGTTCGAAATGTTTTTAATATTCGTAAATGTGTTCTAAATGTACTTAATATTTTTCAAAATGTTTTAAATGTATTTCATATTTTTCCAAAATGTTCTAATTGTATTTAATATTTATAAAATGTTTCTAAATGTAGCTAATATTTGTAAAGATTTTCAAAATGTATTTAATATTTGTCAAAATGTTCTAAATATATTTAACATTTGTCAACATTCTCTAATTGTATTTCATATTTGTCCAAATTTTCTGAATGTATTTAATATTCGTCAAAATGTTCTAATTGTATTTAATATTTGTAAAAAAAAAAAAAAAGTTGTTTGTTTGGTGTATTTTTTTAATAGGTCATTAAAAACTGCAGTTTTCTTTTTAAATAGAGGATCTCTGATCGGTGTTTCTTTTTCATTAGGTCGTTAAAAGTGGCTAAAAATTGTATGATAATTATGATAGATGTCACCAGCAGGGGTGCAAATGAGACATTGTCTATTAGAGTGCAATGTTATTGATTTATGTCATCACTTGTTCACACCTCTTCATATGGAAGATACTTTTCCTTCTTCATGTCTCAAGAAGGCTACAAATACAAGAACACACACACACACACACACACACACACACACACACACACACACGTTGGCTCCAATTAGGGTATCAACCATGATTATACTGTATTATATTACACTATATAGTGTATTATAGTGTAGTTTATATGTATGTATATATGTGCATTTTATCATATCCAAAGACAAAAATATCAAGTAGGAGTACCGTGTTGTATCCAATCTTCTTTTTTTTTCCTCAGGCAGAAAATGAATTTATTGCGCGTGATTAATTGTGAGCTCTGCTAATCTTTCCCACGCTCATTCATAAAACCCAAAGCAAAAAGCCCGGACTAATATCTCTCATTAGAGATTAATACCCACCAGCTCCTTTTAATTAACCGGCCTGCCCACACCATCGCTACCACAACAAGCCTCTCGTCTCGCTTTTATCGTGTGTGTGTGTGTGTGTGTGTGTGTGTGTGTGTGTGTGTGTGTGTGTGTGTGTGTGTGTGTGTGTGTGTGTGTGTGTATGTGTGTGCAAAGCCTCACTCCCACCTCCTGGTCTTCATATCTCAGGGTAATCAGGAAGTTAGCGTATCGATGCTTTTATTTTGAAGGCACCTTTTTGGGAAAGAGAGCCCAATGGACTCTTGGGACTAAGATTGTGGTTTCGGTTCAGGCCCAAAGTCAGTACATGAACTTTTGTGGGGAGGACTCTTCATCGTGGTTGACGTAATAATGATAAAACTTTGTCGAAATGATCAAAATATTTAATATTTGTTAAAATTTTATCAATGTATTTAATATTTGTAATTTTTTTTCTAAATGTATTTGAATTTTTCAAAATTGTCTAAATGTATTTAATATTTGTAATTTTTTTCTAAATGTATTTGAATTTTTCAAAATTGTCTAAATGTATTTAATATTTGTAAACATTTTATAAATGTATTTAATACTGGTCAACATTTTCTAAATGTATTTAATAATTGTCAAAATGTTCTAAATATATTTAATATTTGTCAACATTATCAAAAGGATCAAATTGATCAAAGTTGATCCAAATATGCCAAAATGAGCCAAATGTATCAACACATATCAAAAGTGTTCATTTCTAATAAACTGTATCGAAATTGTATTTCAAATATGTTAAAATTATTAAAATACATGCAACGTTTTCAAATATACCAAAAATAAAAAATATCAAAATTGTTTGTCAAAAGTAAAAAAAAAATGTGCCAAAATTATCAAATTGATCAAAATACACCTAAAGTAAAAGTTAGTATGAAACTGTATAAAAATGTATTTAAAGTGTGTAAAAAATATCAAAATGTATGAACATTTTAAAATAAATCAAAATGAATCAAAATATTCCAAAAAAATATGAATATTATAATGATTAAGATTATCAAAATTTATGAAAAATTTATAAAATGTATCAACATAATCAAAATGTATTAAAATGTATTTACAATGTGTCAAAATTGTCAAAATTATCAAAATTATCAAAATTATCAAAATTATCAAAATTATCAAAATTATCAAAATTATCAACAAAAATAAAATGTATCAAAACGTATCAAAATGTGTCAACATAAATCGAAATGTATCAAAATCTATTTAAAAAGTGTAATAGTATTGAAAACATCTCAAAATTATTGGAATTATCAAATTGATCAAAAATATGTCAAAATCTATTAAAATATGACAATATTTTCTAAATGTGTCAAAATGTGCCAAAATTATCAAATTGATCAAAATACACCTAAAGTAAAATTTAGTATGAAACTGTATAAAAATGTATTTAAAGTGTGTAAAAAATATCAAAATGTATGAACATTTTAAAATAAATCAAACTGAATCAAAATGTTCCAAAAAAGTATGAATATTATAATGATTAAGATTATCAAAATGTATCAAAAATTTATAAAATGTATCAACATAATCAAAATGTATTAAAATGTATTTACAACGTGTCAAAATTGTCAAAATTATCAACAAAAATAAAATGTATCAAAATGTGTCAACATAAATCGAAATGTATCAAAATCTATTTAAAAAGTGTAAAAGTATTGAAAATATCTCAAAATTATTGGAATTATCAAATTGATCAAAAATATGTCAAAATCTATTAAAATATGACAATATTTTCTAAATGTGTCAAAATGTGCCAAAATTGTCAAATTGATCAAAATACACCTAAAGTAAAAGTTAGTATGAAACTGTATAAAAATGTATTTAAAGTGTGTAAAAATATCAAAATGTATGAACATTTTAAAATAAATCAAAATGAATCAAAATGTTCCAAAAAATATGAATATTATAATGATTAAGATCATCAAAATGTATCAAAAATGTATAAAATGTATCAACATAATCAAAATGTATTAAAATGTATTTACAATGTGTCACAATTGTCAAAATTATCAAAATTATCAACAAAAATAAAATGTATCAAAACGTATCAAAATGTGTCAACATAAATCGAAATGTATCAAAATCTATTTAAAAAGTGTAAAAGTATTGAAAACATCTCAAAATTATTGGAATTATCAAATTGATCAAAAATATGTCAAAATCTATTAAAATATGACAATATTTTCTAAATGTGTCAAAATGTGCCAAAATTATCAAATTGATCAAAATACACCTAAAGTAAAATTTAGTATGAAACTGTATAAAAATGTATTTAAAGTGTGTAAAAAATATCAAAATGTATGAACATTTTAAAATAAATCAAACTGAATCAAAATGTTCCAAAAAAGTATGAATATTATAATGATTAAGATTATCAAAATGTATCAAAAATTTATAAAATGTATCAACATAATCAAAATGTATTAAAATGTATTTACAACGTGTCAAAATTGTCAAAATTATCAACAAAAATAAAATGTATCAAAATGTGTCAACATAAATCGAAATGTATCAAAATCTATTTAAAACGTGTAAAAGTATTGAAAACATCTCAAAATTATTGGAATTATCAAATTGATCAAAAATATGTCAACATCTATTAAAATATGACAATATTTTCTAAATGTGTCAAAATGTGCCAAAATTGTCAAATTGATCAAAATACACCTAAAGTAAAAGTTAGTATGAAACTGTATAAAAATGTATTTAAAGTGTGTAAAAATATCAAAATGTATGAACATTTTAAAATAAATCAAAATGAATCAAAATGTTCCAAAAAAAATATGAATATTATAATGATTAAGATCATCAAAATGTATCAAAAATTTATAAAATGTATCAACATAATCAAAATGTATTAAAATGTATTTACAATGTGTCAAAATTATCAAAATTATCAACAAAAATAAAATGTATCAAAACGTATCAAAGTGTGTCAACATAAATCAAAATGTATCAAAATCTATTTAAAAAGTGTAAAAGTATTGAAAACATCTCAAAATTATTGGAATTATCAAATTGACCAAAAATATGTCAACATCTATTAAAATAAGACAATATTTTCTAAATGTGTCAAAATGTGCCAAAATTATCAAATTGATCAAAATACACCTAAAGTAAAATTTAGTATGAAACTGTATAAAAATGTATTTAAAGTGTGTAAAAAATATCAAAATGTATGAACATTTTAAAATAAATCAAACTGAATCAAAATGTTCCAAAAAAGTATGAATATTATAATGATTAAGATTATCAAAATGTATCAAAAATTTATAAAATGTATCAACATAATCAAAATGTATTAAAATGTATTTACAACGTGTCAAAATTGTCAAAATTATCAACAAAAATAAAATGTATCAAAATGTGTCAACATAAATCGAAATGTATCAAAATCTATTTAAAACGTGTAAAAGTATTGAAAACATCTCAAAATTATTGGAATTATCAAATTGATCAAAAATATGTCAACATCTATTAAAATATGACAATATTTTCTAAATGTGTCAAAATGTGCCAAAATTGTCAAATTGATCAAAATACACCTAAAGTAAAAGTTAGTATGAAACTGTATAAAAATGTATTTAAAGTGTGTAAAAATATCAAAATGTATGAACATTTTAAAATAAATCAAAATGAATCAAAATGTTCCAAAAAAAATATGAATATTATAATGATTAAGATCATCAAAATGTATCAAAAATTTATAAAATGTATCAACATAATCAAAATGTATTAAAATGTATTTACAATGTGTCAAAATTATCAAAATTATCAACAAAAATAAAATGTATCAAAACGTATCAAAGTGTGTCAACATAAATCAAAATGTATCAAAATCTATTTAAAAAGTGTAAAAGTATTGAAAACATCTCAAAATTATTGGAATTATCAAATTGACCAAAAATATGTCAACATCTATTAAAATAAGACAATATTTTCTAAATGTGTCAAAATGTTTCAAAATTAATAATTGTGTCAAAATGTATTCAAAATATGTCAGAATTATGAAGATATTTAAAAATGTTCAAATATAGCAACATTATCAAAATGTATGAACATAAATCAAAATGTATCAAAATGTGCCAAATTCATCAAAATGTATCAACATAAATCAAAATGTATCAAAATGTATTTAAAAAAGGTTAACCATAATTAAAATGTCAAATTTATTAAAAGTATCAAATTGATTAAAATATGTCAAAATCTATTCAAGGCCCTGCGATGAGGTTGCGACTTGTCCAGGGTGTACCCCGCCTTCCGCCCGATTGTAGCTGAGATAGGCTCCAGCGCCCCCCGCGACCCCAAAGGGAATAAGCGGTAGAAAATGGATGGATGGAAAATCTATTCAAACGTGACAACATTTTCAAAATGTGTCAACATGTATCAAAAGTATTAATTTGTGTCAACACGTATTCAAAATGCATCTAAAATGTTTCAAATATATCAAGATATTTAAACATTTTGAAATATATCAAAATTATCAAAATGTATCAACTTAAATCAAAATGTGCCAAAATTATCAAAATGTATCAAAATGTATCAAAATGTATCAAAATGTATTTAAAAAGGGTTAAAATAATTGTAATTTTTCAAAAAATTTGAAATGATCAAATTGATTAAAATGTGTCAAAATCGATTAAAATGTGACACAATTGTCAAAATGTGTCAACGTGTATCAACAGTATTAATTTGTGTCTAAATGTATTCAACAAGTGTCAAAATATCACGATATTTAAAAAAAGTTCAAATACATCAAAATTATCAAAATGTATCAAAATTATAACCTTACCAAAATGTATCAAAATGTGCCAAAATTATCTAAATGTATCAAAATAAATCAAAATGTATTTAACAAGTGTAAAAATAATCAAAATATACACAATTTATCAAAATGTATCAAAATTACCAACCAAAACAAAATGTATCAAAATGTGCCAAAATTATGAAAATGTATCAACATAAATACAAATGTAACAAAATTAATTAAAAAAGTGTCAAAATAATTAAAATATGTCAAAAATTATTGAAATTATCGAATTGATCAAAATATGTCAACATCGATTAAAATTCGACAAAAATGATCAAAATGTGTCAACATGTATCAAAAGTTATAATTTGTGTAAAAATGTATTCAAAATGTGTCAAAATTATCGATATATCTAGAAATTTTCAAATATATCAAAATTATCAATATTAACATTATCAAAATCATCAACATGTATCAAAATTATCAAAATGTATCAAAATGTTTTAAAAAAAGTGTCAACATAATTAAAACATGTCAAAATTATTAAAATGATCAAATGTATTAAAAATATGTCAACTTCTATTAAAATGTGACACAATTATCAAAAGGTGTCAAAGGTATTCATTTGTGTCAAAATGTATTGAAAATGTTTCAAATGTTCTAATATATTAAAATGTATGAAAATGTTAAAAAAAAAACGATCAAAATGCATCAAAATAATCAAATTGCATGAAAATGTATCAGACTATTATAAATAGCGTACAAATAACGAGCAAGATGCTAAAGCTAACAGCTAATTAAATATGGCAGATTTTCCACGACAACTCGTGTTGCTTGTGCTAATTGCTAGCATCAATGCTAACGCTAGCTTGACGAATAAAGTTGTGGCCGACTCCCTCTCACCTGTCGGCCGTGGAGGAGGACTTCCTCTGGCACATGACCGCCAAGGACCCGCCTCCTGCCGCCATTTCCTGTTTGATCTCCCAGGCCACCACGTCGCTGGGCTTCACCGCCAGGAAGCTGACGCCCGGCTGGAACCACACCCTGCGACACAACAACACCCGTCAGTCACCGTGGTAACACAATGGACATCGTCACGGCAACGCTTCCTGGAAATCAGAAATATCTGAATCAGAATTTTTCTTTTTTTTTTCAATAGGGCAATAAAAACAGCAGAATGTTCCTGTTAAATAGAGGATCTTTGATTGGTGTTTTGTTGTCAATAGGTTGTTAAAAAGAGCAGAATGTTCCTGTCAAATACAGGATCTTAGACTGGTGTTTTATTTTTTTTATTTTTTTCAATAGGTCATTAATAACAGCAGTGTTCATGTCAAATAGAGGATCTTTGATTTGTGTGTGTTTTTTTGTAATAGTTCCTTAAAAACAGTAGAATGTTTCTATCAAATAGAGAATCTTCGACTCCTGTTTTTTTTTTTTTTCAATAGGTCTCTAAAAACAGCAGTTATTCTGTCAAATAGAAGATCTTTGATTGGTGTTTCTTTTTCAATAGGTCATTAAAAACAGCAGAATGTTCCTGTCGAATAGAAAATCTTTGACTTGTGTTTTTTTTATTATCAGTCATTAAATAAATCAGACATCCCCAGGTGCATGTCTTTGGAGGTGGGAGGGGCCTATCCCCAGGTGCATGTCTTCGGAGGTGGGAGGGGCTTATACCCAGGTGCATGTCTTTGGAGGTGGGAGGGGCCTATCCCCAGGTGCATGTCTTTGGAGGTGGGAGGAAGCCGGAGTAGAACCCACGCAGAACCCACGCAGTCACGGGGAGAACATGCAAACTCCACACAGAAAGATCCCGAGCCCGGGATTGAACTCAGGACTAACCCCTGTACCACCGTGCTACCTGAGTAGGTAATAATTAACAATAATGATAATATTTATTAACAATAACAGTAATATTATTTAATAATTATAATAATAAATAATAATTATAATAATAAATAGTAGTAATAATAATAATGTATAATAATAATATTTAATCATCATAATAGTAATAATATTTAATAATAATGGTAATAATAATAATCATCATCATCAATGTGTGGTTGTTTACCTAGCAAAGATAATATCATCTGACAACTGCTTTAGTGGTAAAATTAGTTAAAAAAAAAAAAAAAAAAGTTGTCAAAATTTTCTAAATGTATTTAATATTTGTCAATTTTTTTTTAATGTATTTAGTATTCCTAAAAATATTTTTAAATGTATTTAATATGTGTCAACATTTTCTAAATGTATTTAATATTTGTCAAAAATTGTAAATATATTTAGTGTTTCTAAAAATATTTTTTAAAGGTATTTAATGTGTCAAAAATGTCTAAATGTATTTAATATTTGTCAAAATGTTCTAAATGTATTTAATATTTGTCAAAAATGTTTAAATGTATTTAGTATTCCTAAAAATATTGTTAAATGTATTTAATATGTGTCAACATTTTCTAAATGTATTTAATATTTGTCAAAAATTGTAAATAAATTTAGTATTTCTAAAAATATTTTTTAAAGGTATTTAATGTGTCAAAAATTTCTAAATGTATTTAATATTTGTCAAAATGTTCTAAATGTATTTAATATTTGTCAAAAAAATTTAAATGTATTTAGTATTCCTAAAAATATTTTTAAATGTATTTAAAATGTGTCAACATTTTCTAAATGTATTTAATATTTTTCAAAGATTGTAAATATATTTAGTATTTCTAAAAATATTTTTTAAAGGTATTTAATGTGTCAAAAATTTCTAAATGTATTTAATATTTGTCAAAATGTTCTAAATGTATTTAATATTTGTCAAAAAGATTTAAATGTATTTAGTATTCCTAAAAATATTTTTAAATGTATTTAATATGTGTCAACATTTTCTAAATGTATTTAATATTTGTCAAAAATTGTAAATATATTTAGTATTTCTACAAATATTTTTAAAGGTATTTAATGTGTCAAAAATTTCTAAATATATTTAATATTTGTCAAAATGTTCTAAATGTATTTAATATTTGTCAAAAAAAAATTAAATGTATTTAGTATTCCTAAAAATATTTTTAAATGTATTTAATATGTGTCAACATTTTCTAAATGTATTTAATATTTGTCAAAAATTGTAAATATATTTAGTATTTCTAAAAATATTTTTTAAGGTATTTAATGTGTCAAAAAATTCTAAATATATTTCATATTTGTCAAAATGTTCTAAATGAATTTAATATTTGTCAAAATTTTTTTAAATGTATTTAGTATTCCTAAAAATATTTTTAAATGTATTTAATATGTGTCAACATTTTCTAAATGCATTTAATATTTGTCAAAAATTGTAAATATATTTAGTATTTCTAAAAATATTTTTAAAGGTATTTAATGTGTCAAAAATTTCTAAATATATTTAATGTTTGTCAAAATGTTCTAAATGTATTTAATATTTGTCAAAAGATTTTAAATGTATTTAGTATTCCTAAAAATATTTTTAAATGTATTTAATATGTGTCAACATTTTCTAAATGTATTTAATATTTGTCAAAATTTTAAATATATTTAGTATTTCTAAAAATATTTTTTAAAGGTATTTAATGTATCAAAAATTTCTAAATGTATTTATTATTTGTGCAGCCCTTTGAGACACTTGTGATTTAGGGCTATATAAATAAAGATTGATTGATAAAGATAAAGATTGATTTGTCAAAATGTTCTAAATGTATTTAATATTTTTCAAAAAAATTTAAATGTATTTAGTATTCCTAAAAATATTTTTAAATGTATTTAATATGTGTCAACATTTTCTAAATGTATTTAATATTTGTCAAAAATTGTAAATATATTTAGTATTTCTAAAAATATTTTTTAAAGGTATTTAATGTGTCAAAAATGTCTAAATGTATTTAATATTTGTCAAAATGTTCTAAATGTATTTAATATTTGTCGAAAAAATGTAAATGTATTTAATATTCCTAAAAATATTTTTAAATGTATTTAATATGTGTCAACATTTTCTAAACGTATTTAATATTTGTCAAAAATTGTAAATAAATTTGGTATTTTTAAAAATATTTTTTAAAGGTATTTAATGTGTCAAAAATGTCTAAATGTATTTAATATTTGTCAAAATGTTCTAAATGTATTTAATATTTGTCAAAATTTTTTAAATGTATTTAGTATTCCTAAAAATAATTATAAATGTATTTAATATGTGTCAACATTTTCTAAATGTATTTAATATTTGTCAAAAATTGTAAATATATTTAGTATTTCTAAAAATATTTTTTAAAGGTATTTAATGTGTCAAAAATTTCTAAATGTATTTAATATTTGTCAAAATGTTCTAAATGTATTTAATATTTGTCAAAAAAATTTAAATGTATTTAGTATTTCTAAAAATATTTTTAAATGTATTTAATATGTGTCAACATTTTCTAAATGTATTTAATATTTGTCAAAAATTTTAAATATATTTAGTATTTCTAAAAATATTTTTAAAGGTATTTAATGTGTCAAAAAATTCTAAATGTATTTAATATTTGTCAAAATGTTCTAAATGTATTTAATATTTGTCAAAAAAATGTAAATGTATTTAGTATTTCTAAAAATATTTTTAAATGTATTTAATATGTGTCAACATTTTCTAAATGTATTTAATATTTGTCAAAAATTGTAAATATATTTAGTATTTCTAAAAAAAAATTTAAAGGTATTTAATGTGTCAAAAATGTCTAAATGTATTTAATATTTGTCAAAAATTGTAAATATATTTAGTATTTCTAAAAATATTTTTAAAGGTATTTAATGTGTCAAAAAATTCTAAATGTATTTAATATTTGTCAAAATGTTCTAAATGTATTTAATATTTGTCAAAAAAATGTAAATGTATTTAGTATTTCTAAAAATATTTTTAAATGTATTTAATATGTGTCAACATTTTCTAAATGTATTTAATATTTGTCAAAAATTGTAAATATATTTAGTATTTCTAAAAAAAAATTTAAAGGTATTTAATGTGTCAAAAATGTCTAAATGTATTTAATATTTGTCAAAATGTTCTAAATGTATTTAATATTTGTCAAAAATTTTTAAATGTATTTAGTATTTCTAAAAATATTTTTAAATGTATTTAATATGTGTCAACATTTTCTAAATGTATTTAATATTTGTCAAAAAATGTAAATATATTTAGTATTTCTAAAAATATTTTTTAAAGGTATTTATTATTCCTAAAAATATTTTTAAATGTATTTAATATGTGTCAACATTTTCTAAATGTATTTAATATTTGTTAAAAATTGTAAATATATTTAGTATTTCTAAAAACATTTTTTAAAGGTATTTAATGTGTCAAAAATGTCTAAATGTATTTAATATTTGTCAAAATGTTCTAAATGTATTTAATATTTGGCAAAAAAATTTAAATGTATTTAGTATTTCTAAAAATATTTTTAAATGTATTTAATATGTGTCAACCTTTTCTAAATGTATTTAATATTTGTCAAAAATTGTAAATATATTTAGTATTTCTAAAAATATTTCTTAAAGGTATTTAATGTGTCAAAAATTTCTAAATGTATTTAATATATGTCAAAATGTTCTAAATGTATTTAATATTTGTCAAAAAAATTTAAATGTATTTAGTATTTCTAAAAATATTTTTAAATGTATTTAATATGTGTCAACATTTTCTAAATGTATTTAATATTTGTCAAAAATTGTAAATATATTTAGTATTTCTAAAAATATTTTTAAAGGTATTTAATGTGTCAAAAAATTCTAAATATATTTAATATTTGTCAAAATGTTCTAAATGAATTTAATATTTGTCAAAAAAATTTAAATGTATTTAGTATTTCTAAAAATATTTTTAAATATATTTAATATGTGTCAACATTTTCTAAATGTATTTAATATTTGTCAAAAATTGTAAATATATTTAGTATTTCTAAAAATATTTTTAAAGATATTTAATGTGTCAAAAATTTCTAAATGTATTTGATATTTGTCAAAATGTTCTAAATGTATTTAATATTTGTCAAAAAAATGTAAATGTATTTAGTATTCCTAAAAATATTTTTAATTGTATTTAATATGTGTCAACATTTTCTAAATGTATTTAATATTTGTCAAAAATTGTAAATATATTTAGTATTTCTAAAAATATTTTTTAAAGGTATTTAATGTGTCAAAAATGTCTAAATGTATTTAATATTTGTCAAAATGTTCTAAATGAATTTAATATTTGTCAAAAAATTTTAAATGTATTTAGTATTTCTATAAATATTTTTAAATGTATTTAATATGTGTCAACATTTTCTAAATGTATCTAATATTTGTCAAAATTTTCTAAATGTATTTAATATTTGTCAAAAAAATTTAAATATATTTAGTAATTCTAAAAATATTTTTAAATGTATTTAATGTGTGTCAAAATTTTCTAAATGTATTTAATATTTGTCAAAAATTGTAAATATATTTAGTATTTCTAAAAATATTTTTTTAAAGTATGTAATGTGTCAAAAATGTCTAAATGTATTTAATATTTGTCAAAATGTTCTAAATGTATTTAATATTTGTCAAAAAAATTTAAATGTATTTAGTATTTCTACAAATATTTTTAAATGTATTTAATATGTGTCAACATTTTCTAAATGTATTTAATATTTGTCAAAATGTTCTAAATGTATTTAATATTTGTCAAAAAAATGTAAATGTATTTAGTATTCCTAAAAATATGTTTAAATGTATTTAATATGTGTCAACATTTTTTAAATGTATTTAATATTTGTCAAAAATTGTAAATATATTAGGTATTTTTTTAAATATTTTTTAAAGGTATTTAATGTGTCAAACATTTCTAAATATATTTAATATTTGTCAAAATGTTCTAAATGTATTTAATATTTGTCAAAAATTGCAAATATATTTAGTATTTCTAAAAATATTTTTTAAATGTATTTAGTATTCCTAAAAACATTTCTAAATGTATTTAATATTTGTCAACATTTTCCAAATGTATTTAATATTTGTCAAAAATTGTAAATACATTTTTGTATTTCTAAAAATATTTTTAAAGGTATTTAATGTGTCAAAAATGTCTAAATGTATTTAATATTTGTCAAATTTTTTTAAATGTGTTTAGTATTCCTAAAAATATTTCTAAATGTATTTAATATGTGTCAACATTTTCTAAATGTATTTAATATTTGTCAAAAATTGAAAATATATTTAGTATTTCTAAAAATATTTTTTAAATGTATTTAGTATTTCTAAAAATATTTTTAAATGTATTTAATATGTGTCAACATTTTGTAAATGTATTTAATATTTGTCAAAAATTGTAAATATATTTAGTATTTCTAAAAACATTTTTTAAAGGTATTTAATGTGTCAAAAATTTCTAAATGTATTTAATATTTGTCAAAATGTTCTAAATGTATTTAATATTTGTCAAAAAAATTTAAATGTATTTAGTATTCCTAAAAATATTTTTAAATGTATTTAATATGTGTCAACATTTTCTAAATGTATCTAATATTTGTCAAAATTTTCTAAATGTATTTAATATTTGTCAAAAAAATTTAAATATATTTAGTAATTCTAAAAATATTTTTAAATGTATTTAATGTGTGTCAAAATTTTCTAAATGTATTTAATATTTGTCAAAAATTGTAAATATATTTAGTATTTCTAAAAATATTTTTTTAAAGTATGTAATGTGTCAAAAATGTCTAAATGTATTTAATATTTGTCAAAATGTTCTAAATGTATTTAATATTTGTCAAAAAAATTTAAATGTATTTAGTATTTCTACAAATATTTTTAAATGTATTTAATATGTGTCAACATTTTCTAAATGTATTTAATATTTGTCAAAATGTTCTAAATGTATTTAATATTTGTCAAAAAAATGTAAATGTATTTAGTATTCCTAAAAATATGTTTAAATTTATTTAATATGTGTCAACATTTTTTAAATGTATTTAATATTTGTCAAAAATTGTAAATATATTTAGTATTTCTAAAAATATCTTTAAAGGTATTTAATGTGTCAAAAATTTCTAAATGTATTTAATATTTGTCAAAATGTTCTAAATGTATTTAATATTTGTCAAAAAAATTTAAATGTATTTAGTATTCCTAAAAATATTTTTAAATGTATTTAATATGTGTCAACATTTTCTAAATGTATTTAATATTTGTCAAAAATTGTAAATATATTTAGTATTTCTAAAAATATTTTTTAAATCTATTTAGTATTCCTAAAAATATTTTTAAATGTATTTAATATGTGTCAACATTTTCTAAATGTATTTAATATTTGTCAAAAATTGTAAATATATTTAGTATTTCTAAAAATATTTTTAAAGGTATTTAATGTGTCAAAAATTTCTAAATGTATTTAATATTTGTCAAAATGTTCTAAATGTATTTAATATTTGTCAAAAAAATTTAAATGTATTTAGTATTCCTAAAAATATTTTTAAATGTATTTAATATGTGTCAACATTTTCTAAATGTATTTAATATTTGTCAAAAATTGTAAATATATTTAGTATTTCTAAAAATATTTTTTAAAGGTATTTAATGTGTCAAAAATTTCTAAATGTATTTAATATTTGTCAAAATGTTCTAAATGTATTTAATATTTGTCAAAAAAATGTAAATGTATTTAGTATTCCTAAAAATATTTTTAAATGTATTTAATATCTGTCAACATTTTCTAAATGTATTTAATATTTGTCAAAAATTGTAAATACATTTGGTATTTCTAAAAATATTTTTTAAAGGTATTTAATGTGTCAAAAATGTCTAAATGTATTTAATATTTGTCAAAATGTTCTAAATGTATTTAATATTTGTCAAAAAAATGTAAATGTATTTAGTATTTCTAAAAATATTTTTAAATGTATTTAATATGTGTCAACATTTTTTAAATGTATTTAATATTTGTCAAAAATTGTAAATATATTTAGTATTTCTAAAAATATTTTTTAAAGGTATTTAATGTGTCAAAAATGTCTAAATGTATTTAATATTTGTCAAAATGTTCTAAATGTATTTAATATTTGTCAAAAAAAATGTAAATGTATTTAGTATTTCTAAAAATATTTTTAAATGTATTTAATATGTGTCAACATTTTTTAAATGTATTTAATATTTGTCAAAAATTGTAAATATATTTAGTATTTCTAAAAATATTTTTTAAAGGTATTTAATGTGTCAAACATTTCTAAATGTATTTAATATTTGTCAAAATGTTCTAAATGTATTTAATATTTGTCAAAATTTTTTAAATGTATTCAGTATTTCTAAAAATATTTTTAAATGTATTTAATATGTGTCAACATTTTCTAAATGTATTTAATATTTGTCAAAAATTGTAAATATATTTAATATTTCTAAAAATATTTTTTAAAGGTATTTAATGTGTCAAACATTTCTAAATGTATTTAATATTTGTCAAAATGTTCTAAATGTATATAATATTTGTCAATTTTTTTTAAATGTATCTAGTATTTCTAAAAATATTTTTAAATGTATTTAATATGTGTCAACATATTCTAAATGTATTTAATATTTGTCAAAAATTGTAAATATATTTAGTATTTCTAAAAATATTTTTTAAAGGTATTTAATGTGTCAAAAATTTCTAAATGTATTTAATATTTGTCAAAATGTTCTAAATGTATTTAATATTTGTCAAAAAAATTTAAATATATTTAGTATTCCTAAAAATATTTTTAAATGTATGTGTCAAAAATTTCTAAATGTATTTAATATTTGTCAAAATGTTCTAAATGTATTTAATATTTGTCAAAAAAATTTAAATATATTTAGTAATTCTAAAAATATTTTTAAATGTATTTAATGTGTCAAAATGTTCTAAATATATTTAATATTTGTCAAAATGTTCTAAATGTATTTAATATTTGTCAAAAATGTTTAAATGTATTTAGTATTTCTAAAAATATTTTTAAATGTATTTAATATTTGTCTATATTTTCTAAATGTATTTAATATTTGTCGACATTTTCTAAATGTACTTAATATTTGTCAAAATGTTCGAAATGTTTTTAATGTTCGTACATTTTTTCTAAATGTACTTAATATTTTTAACATTTTTAAATGTATTTAAAGTCCTATAAAAACATTGTCCTCCAGCGCTGGTGGGCGGAGCCAAAGTGCACGTGTGCAGCCGCGCGTAGGCTAGCTAGCACAATGGCTAGCTGTGTTCCGGCAGGACGCCGCTAATGTAATCCGCACACTTTGCTGTTCCGATTCCGGGATCCTTTCAGAAAAAAAAAAACGCGCTCGCAGGCGAAATGGAGCGCGCCCACGCCGCTCCTCGCACACGCGGGATTAGAGGACCCTTTTTTTTTTTTTCTGGGCCAACAAAGACGCGCAACAATGGCGGTGGGCCGCTGGCTGCTGTCGACGCTCGGAGCGAGTCCCCCGGTTTCAGATTAGCGGGCCAATAAAAACATCTTTTTTTAGAGGAGGCTCAAAGTTTGTACATCAAACACCGTCACAACGCAGCAGAATTACCTTTTGTTCGTCTCTACGGATCAGCTTTCTTCTCCTAAAAAATGATGTTTCACACCAACAAACCTCTCCATTTTTATACTTAAACTCTCTTATTTGTAGGAACTGAAATGCTAACAGTTAGCACGCGCGCCAGAAAGCGTCAAGCAACAAAAAACATGAGGGAAAAGCTAGCATGCTAACAGTACTATGCTAACATGCTAACAAATTGCATGTTTACAATCAGTATTATAGAAATACCAAAATATGTGACTGTTAAATTAGCTATCAAAGCTAGCATGCTCATGTTAGCATGTTAAAATGCTAATTATATTATACATCAAGTCCCAGGAACTGAAATGCTAACAGCTAGCACGCGTGCCAGAAAGCGTCAACTAACAAAAAAAATGAGGGAAAAGCTGGCATGCTAACAGTACTATGCTAACATGCTAACAAATTGCATGTTTACAGTCAGCATTATAGAAATACCAAAATATGTTACTGTTAAATTAGCTATCAAAGCTAGCATGCTCATGTTAGCATGTTAAAATGCTAATTATACTATACATCAAGTCCCAGGAACTGAAATGCTAACAGTTAGCACGCGCGCCAGAAAGCGTCAAGCAACAGAAAACATAAGGGAAAAGCTAGCATGCTGACAGTACTATGCTAACATGCTAACAAATTGCATGTTTACAGTCAGCATTATAGAAATACCAAAATATGTGACTGTTAAATTAGCTATCAAAGCTAGCATGCTCATGTTAGCATATTAAAATGCTAATTGTGTTATACATCAAGTCCCAGGAACTGAAATGCTAACAGTTAGCACGCTCGCCAGAAAGCGTCAACTAACAAAAAAAAATGAGGGAAAAGCTAGCATGCTAGCAGTACTATGCTAACATGCTAACAAATTGCATGTTTACAGTCAGCATTATAGAAATACCAAAATATGTGACTGTTAAATTAGCTATCAAAGCTAGCATGCTCATGTTAGCATGTTAAAAAGCTAATTATACTATACATCAAGTCCCAGGAACTGAAATGCTAACAGTTAGCACGCGCGCCAGAAAGCGTCAAGTAACAGAAAACATGAGGGAAAAGCTAGCATGCTAAAAGTACTATGCTAACATGCTAACAAATTGCATGTTTAAAGACACTATTATAGAAATACCAAAATATGTTACTGTTAAATTAGCTATCAAAGCTAGCATGCTCATGTTAGCATGTTAAAATGCTAATTATATTATACATCAAGTCCCAGGAACTGAAATGCTAACAGTTAGCATGCGCGCCAGAAAGCGTCAAGCAACAGAAAACATAAGGGAAAAGCTAGCATGCTGACAGTACTATGTTAACATGCTAACAAATTGCATGTTTACAATCAGCATTATAGAAATACCAAAATACGTGACTCTTAAATTAGCTATCAAAGCTAGCATGCTCATGTTAGCATGTTAAAAAGCTAATTATACTATACATCAAGTCCCAGGAACTGAAATGCTAACAGTTAGCACGCTCGCCAGAAAGCGTCAAGCAACAAAAAACATGAGGGAAAAGCTAGCATGCTAACAGTACTATGCTAACATGCTAACAAATTGCAAGTTTACAATCAGCATTATAGAAATACCAAAATACGTGACTGTTAAATTAGCTATCAAAGCTAGCATGCTCATGTTAGCATGTTAAAATGCTAATTGTGTTATACATCAAGTCCCAGGAAGTGAAATGCTAACAGTTAGCACGCGCGCCAGAAAGCGTCAAGCAACAGAAAACATAAGGGAAAAGCTAGCATGCTGACAGTACTATGCTAACATGCTAACAAATTGCATGTTTACAATCAGCATTATAGAAATACCAAAATACGTGATTGTTAAATTAGCTATCAAAGCTAGCATGCTCATGTTAGCATGTTAAAATGCTAATTGTGTTATACATCAAGTCCCAGGAACTGAAATGCTAACAGTTAGCACGCGCGCCAGAAAGCGTCAAGTAACAAAAAACATGAGGGAAAAGCTAGCATGCTAACATGCTAACAAATTGCATGTTTACAGTCAGCATTATAGAAATACTAAAATATGTGACTGTTAAATTAGCTATCAAAGCTAGCATGCTCATGTTAGCATGTTAAAATGCTAATTATATTATACATCAAGTCCCAGGAACTGAAATGCTAACAGTTAGCACGCGCGCCAGAAAGCGTCAAGCAACAGAACACATAAGGGAAAAGCTAGCATGCTGACAGTACTATGCTAACATGCTAACAAATTGCATGTTTACAATCAGCATTATAGAAATACCAAAATACGTGACTGTTAAATTAGCTATCAAAGCTAGCATGCTCATGTTAGCATGTTAAAATGCTAATTGTGTTATACATCAAGTCCCAGGAACTGAAATGCTAACAGTTAGCACGCTCGCCAGAAAGCGTCAAGCAACAAAAAACATGAGGGAAAAGCTAGCATGCTAACAGTACTATGCTAACATGCTAACAAATTGCATGTTTACAATCAGCATTATAGAAATACCAAAATACGTGACTGTTCAATTAGCTATCAAAGCTAGCATGCTCATGTTAGCATGTTAAATATGCTAATTGTGTTATACATCAAGTCCCAGGAACTGAAATGCTAAGAGTTAGCACGCTCGCCAGAAAGCGTCAAGTAACAAAAAACATGAGGGAAAAGCTAGCATGCTAACAGTACTATGCTAACATGCTAACAAATTGCATGTTTACAGTCAGTATTATAGAAATACCAAAATATGTTACTGTTAAATTAGCTATCAAAGCTAGCATGCTCATGTTAGCATGTTAAAATGCTAATTATATTATACATCAAGTCCCAGGAATTGAAATGCTAACAGTTAGCACGCGCGCCAGAAAGCGTCAACTAACAAAAAAAAATGAGGGAAAAGCTAGCATGCTGACAGTACTATGCTAACATGCTAACAAATTGCATGTTTACAGTCAGCATTATAGAAATACCAAAATACGTGACCGTTAAATTAGCTATCAAAGCTAGCATGCTCATGTTAGCATGTTAAAAAGCTAATTATACTATACATCAAGTCCCAGGAACTGAAATGCTAACAGCTAGCACGCGTGCCAGAAAGCGTCAAGCAACAAAAAACATGAGGGAAAAGCTAGCATGCTAACAGTACTATGCTAACATGCTAACAAATTGCATGTTTACAGTCAGCATTATAGAAATACCAAAATACGTGACTGTTAAATTAGCTATCAAAGCTAGCATGCTCATGTTAGCATGTTCAAATGCTAATTATATTATACATCAAGTCCCAGGAACTGAAATGCTAACAGTTAGCACGCGCGCCAGAAAGCGTCAAGCAACAAAAAACATGAGGGAAAAGCGAGCATGCTGACAGTACTATGCTAACATGCTAACAAATTGCATGTTTACAATCAGCATTATAGAAATACCAAAATACGTGACTGTTAAATTAGCTATCAAAGCTAGCATGCTCATGTTAGCATGTTAAATATGCTAATTGTGTTATACATCAAGTCCCAGGAACTGAAATGCTAACAGTTAGCACGCGCGCCAGAAAGCGTCAAGCAACAAAAAACATAAGGGAAAAGCTAGCATGCTAACAGTACTATGCTAACATGCTAACAAATTGCATGTTTACAGTCAGCATTATAGAAATACCAAAATACGTGACCCTTAAATTAGCTATCAAAGCTAGCATGCTCATGTTAGCATGTTAAAATGCTAATTATATTATATATCAAGTCCCAGGAACTGAAATGCTAACAGTTAGCACGCGCGCCAGAAAGCGTCAACTAACAAAAAAAAATGAGGGAAAAGCTAGCATGCTAACAGTACTATGCTAACATGCTAACAAATTGCATGTTTACAGTCAGTATTATAGAAACACCAAAATATGTTACTGTTAAATTAGCTATCAAAGCTAGCATGCTCATGTTAGCATGTTAAAATGCTAATTATATTATACATCAAGTCCCAGGAACTGAAATGCTAACAGTTAGCACGCTCGCCAGAAAGCGTCAAGTAACAAAAAACATGAGGGAAAAGCTGGCATGCTAACAGTACTATGCTAAAATGCTAACAAATTGCATGTTTACAGTCAGCATTATAGAAATACCAAAATACGTGACTGTTAAATTAGCTATCAAAGCTAGCATGCTCATGTTAGCATGTTAAAATGCTAATTGTGTTATACATCAAGTCCCAGGAACTGAAATGCTAACAGTTAGCACGCGCGCCAGAAAGCGTCAAGCAACAAAAAACATGAGGGAAAAGCTAGCATGCTGACAGTACTATGCTAACATGCCAACAAATTGCATGTTTACAGTCAGCATTATAGAAATACCAAAATACGTGACCCTTAAATTAGCTATCAAAGCTAGCATGCTCATGTTAGCATGTTAAAATGCTAATTATATTAAACATCAAGTCCCAGGAACTGAAATGCTAACAGTTAGCACGCGCGCCAGAAAGCGTCAAGCAACAGAAAACATAAGGGAAAAGCTAGCATGCTGACAGTACTATGCTAACATGCTAACAAATTGCATGTTTACAGTCAGCATTATAGAAATACCAAAATATGTGACTGTTAAATTAGCTATCAAAGCTAGCATGCTCATGTTAGCATGTTCAAATGTTAATTGTGTTATACAATAAGTCCTAGGAACTGAAATGCTAACAGTTAGCACGCTCGCCAGAAAGCGCCAAGTAACAAAAAATATGAGCGAAAACTATTATCACTTATAGTGATAATATAATGATATTATTATTATTATTATTATTATTATTATTATTATTATTATTATTATTATTATTTGATGTCATTGTATTTATTTTTCAATCATCATTACGAACATTTTAATGTTTGTTATTATTATTATAACTGTTATTAGTAGATTGTTGTACTTATTATAGTAGACATAATCATATTATTATTTGTATTATTCTTATATTTTTATCCATTGTTATTGTTGTCATCCCAAAGGGTGAAACAAGCGCTCTACTTGAACTAGAACCTTCCATCACAAGCAGATGCTTCCTGTTATGATTTGATAATCAACCACCTTGATTCTTGGCCGATGCTCGTTTATCATCGCTAATTATGCAAATGAACAAGCTCATTATGCTCTCTGAGAACATCAGCTCTGCTTTTATGATTGGCTCATGATCCTTCTTTGTTTCATCTTCTTTTACACTTTATTGTTATGCACGATGTTAATATTTACTACTTTTAATTAGTCATACTTCTATCATATAGCATATATATATATATATATATATATATATATATATATATATATATATATATATATATATATATATATATATATATGTACATATATATATATGTACATATATATATATATATATATGTATATATATATATATATATATATATATATATATATATATATATATATATATATATATATATATATATATATATATATATATATATATATATATATATATGACATCTAGTGCTGATTTTTCCCTCTGTTCTCCCCGTCTGCCTGTGTCTGCAAAGCGGATTTTACTTTCTCAGTCTGTAATATTTTAGTATTTAGGGGTGTCAAAAAAACATTGATATTCAATTATTATCCGTAAAGATTCAAAATCGATTAAAAAATAAATAAATAAATAAATAAATAAATAAATAAATAAATAAATAAAATACAACAATTAAAAAATTTAAAAATTTAAAAATTTAAAAATTTAAAAATTTAAAAATTTAAAAATTTAAAAATTTAAAAATTTAAAAATTTAAAAATTTATTTAATATTTATTTATTTTATTGTTTGGTTGTTTGTCCTGTCCAGCCACTCAGACAAATCATATTGTTGATGTAGATGATCTATATCTGCGGTACAGATTCCCAATTTTTTTTACAATTTTACACTTTTTTTTACCATTTTTTCACATTATTTCCCTGATTTTTCAAGATATTTCCAATTTCTTTAATTTTTTCTTTTTTTTACATTTTTTTTTTTAAAAATGAATTTTTTTTTTATGTTTTTTTCCCCCATGTATTTAAATTTTTTCCAGTAAAAAAATGAATAAAATACATTTCTTTCCAATTTTTGTTTTTTGTTTTCCTTTTTTTTTTATTGTTCCATTGTTTTTCTGTTTTTTCCTATTTTTTAATTTTTAATTTTTAATTTTTTGTCCTGTCCAGCGACTCAGACAAATCATATTGTTGAAGTAGATGATCTATATCTGCGGTACAGATTCCCAGTTTTCTTTTTAAATTTCCCACTTTCTTTTACCATTTTTTCCCCTTTATTTCCCAACTTTTTCTTATTGTTTTCTATTTCTTTAAATGTTTCCTTTCTTTCCAATTATTTCTAAATGTTTTCAATTTTTTGTAACTTTTTTTTTTCATTTTTCCTATTTATTTTCCTTTTTTTCCAGTTAAAAAAAAAACAGTTTCTTCCCAATTTTTCTTTTTTGTTTTCCATTTGGCCCTGCGATGAGGTGGCGACTTGTCCAGGGTGTACCCCGCCTTTCGCGCGAATGCAGCTGAGATAGGCTCCAACACCCCCCGCAAGCCCAAAAGGGATAAGCGGTAGTAAATGGATGGATGGATGTTTTCCATTTCTTTCTATTGTTCCATTTTTTCCTTTTTTTCCCATTTTTTAAATGTTTAATTTTTATTTTTTTTATTTTTTGTCCTGTCCAGTCACTCAGACAAATCATATTGTTGAAGTAGATGATCTATATCTGCGGTACAGATTCACAGTTTTTTAAATTTTTTCCCACTTTCTTTTACCATTTGTTCCCTTTATTTCCCAACTTTTTCTCCTTTTTTTCAATTTCTTTAAATGTTTCCTTTCTTTCCAATTATTTCTAAATGTTTTTAAAAAAAAGTAACTTTTTTTTCTTCATTTTTCCTTTTTTTTTCTTCTTTTTTTTCCAGTAAAAAAAAAAAATCAGTTTCTTCCCAATTTTTCTTTTTTGTTTTCCATTTGGCCCTGCGATGAGGTGGCGACTTGTCCAGGGTGTACCCCGCCTTTCGCGCGAATGCAGCTGAGATAGGCTCCAGCACCCCCCGCAAGCCCAAAAGGGATAAGCGATAGAAAATGGATGGATGGATGTTTTACATTTGTTTCTATTGTTCCATTTTTTCCTTTTTTCCCCATTTTTTAAATGTTTAATTTTAATTTTTTTTATTTTTTGTCCTGTCCAGCCACTCAGACAAATCATATTGTTGAAGTAGATGATCTATATCTGCGGTACAGATTCACAATTGTTTTCATTTTGTTTCCCAATTTCTTTTACCATTTTTTCCTTTTCAACTTGTTCTTATTGTTTTCAATTTATTGAAATGTTTTCCTATCCATTTTAATTTTTTCCCCTTATTCCCATTTATTTTAAATTTTCCAGTTAAAAAAATAAAAATCAATTTCTTCCCAGTTTTTCTCTTTTGTTTTCCATTTGTTTCTTTTGATCCATTTTTTTTTCTTTTTTCACATTTTTTTTTTTTTTTTTTTTTTTGTCCTGTCCAGCCACTCAGACCAATCATATTGTTGATTAAGATTTGTATATCGGTTGGGAATATTATTTGTATTTGCCTTTATTAAATGTTTGGTTAGAATTTTATTAAACAAAACCAGTTTTATTTGAAGTAATATATACATTTATCAGAGATGTTTATCTATGTTATGAAGGAATGTAGTTAATCATAGAACTGGCACCCAATGTTATTAAAAAAGTATTGATTTTGAATCAAATTGTTAGCCCCGAGGAACGAATCGAATCGAGTTGTACCCAAAAATTCACAGCTCTATATACGGTTGTCAGAGTTAAGGATTTTGTGATTTGTGATCATTTGTGAGGGCACCAGAGGGACTCTGTGTGCACTTTGAAATGCACGTCTTACAGGTTTGCAATTTTTTTTGCGAATCAAAGGAGATATTTTTGTAATTTTTAATGTTGACCTTTGTCCTCGTTTTGCCGGGAGAACATCTTCTTTTTTTCATGGTCTTCTTAGCTCGTCCACACACAAAACACGCTAACTCTGCCCGCTGACGCCACAAAACGTGTTTTGATCACGCTGTAAAACCCTTTCATGGTGCAGCCGCTCTGTGTGTGTGTGTGTGTGTGTGTGTGTGTGTGTGTGTGTGTGTGTGTGTGTGTGTGTGTGTGTGTGTGTGTGTGTGTTGTTGGGCAGAGATGACAAGAAGCAGTCTGCATAGCGAGACATCCAGCATGGCCACACAAATAGGAAGTAAAGTGATGTCATCCAGACAAAAACACCAACATGGATCAGCTTTTCTAGCATGGAAACAAAAACTACAAATTAATTCCATTCTATTTAAAAAAATAAAATAAAAAATAAAAAATCAGTTTTTACATACATTTTTTTCTATTTTTCTTAAAAATTTCTTCTCAATTTTTTTTTTGTTTTCTTTCTATTTGTATTCTATCTCGTTCCATTTTCCTGCATTTGTATTCCTTTTTTTCCATTTTTCCCCAATATCTTTAAATTTTTTTAATTGTTCTTCCATATTCTCAATTATTTTTTTTTTTTTTCTCAAATATTCCAAAATTTTTCTCCATTGTCTTCCATTTGTTTCCATTGTTCCATTTTTTTTCCCCCATTTTTCCATTGGTGGCCCAATTTCTTAAAAAATGGGAGCCATTTCTTCCCCGCTTGGCACTCAGCATCAAGGGTTGGAATTTGGGGTTAAATCACCAAAATGATTCCTGGGCACGGCCACCGCTGCTGCTCACTGCTCCCCTCACCTCCCAGTGGGTGAGGGTGATGGGTCAAAAGCGGAGGATAGTCTCACCACAACTAGTGTTTGCGTGACAATCATTGGTATTTTAACTTTATTTTCATTTGTTCCCATTTAAAAAAATTAAAATCAATGTTTTCCAAATGTTCTCCATTTTTCCCATTTATTTATTTTTTCCCATTTTTTCCCCCTAAAATAAATTGTTTCCAAATGTTCTCCATTGTTTTCCATTTAATTTCATTGCTCCATACTTTTAATTTGTTCCCATTGTTTTTCAATTTTTTTTTTCTTGATGCAAATTTCTACCAATTTCTTTTCATTTTTTTTATTTTTTTCTCCATTTTTTTTTCCATTTTCATTTTAATGTTTTCCATTTTTCCTAAAAAAAAAAAAAAAAATCAAAATTCTTTAAATGTTTTCCTTTCTTTTAATTTGTCCCTCATTGTTCTTCCTGGTTTTTCCAATTTTCTGTCATGACTTGGTCCGGGGAGTTTGCTTTTCCGGTATGCAACGGAAAGTTGGCTCGGGCGAGACGGGAATGAAGGTACATGATTTATTAATACTATCAAAAAAAAAGGAATAAACGAAAAGCGCGCACAAGGGCGGAAGTACAAAACTAGACTATAAACACAAAACTTGCACATTGGCAGAAACTATGAACAATTAAACAAAACTTGCAAACTATGGCTTGAATAAAGAAAACTTACTTGGCATGGACAAAAAAGGAGCAGCGTGAACGATGGACATGAAAAGGAGCTAGGAATGTGTCGAGCATAAATGTGGGGAGGTCGTCAGGCCGAACAACAGAAAATGAATGAACTTAAATACTTATGGACATGATTAACAACAGGGTGCGTGACTCAAAACAGGTGCGTGACATGACAGGTGAAACTAATGGGTAACTATGGTGACAAAACAAAACTGCACAAAAAGTCCAAAAATAAAGCCTGATCACACAGACATGACATTTTCCATTTATTTTCATTTTTTTCCAGTTTAAAAAAACCAAAAAATCAATTTCTTCCCAATTTTTCTCCATTGTTTTCCATGTTTCTATTGTTTCATTTTTTCCATTGTTTTCCATTTTTTTCCTTTTTGCACATTTTTACCAATTTCTTTCATTTTTTTCTTTATTTCTAAATGTTTTCCATTTTCTTTGACATTGTTTCCAATATTCTCAATTTTTTTTTCAATTTCTTAAATTGTTTTCCTTTCTTTCCATTTTTCCATTTATTTTTTTCATTTTTCCCCCCCATTTAAAAAAAATACAATTCCTGCACTCATGCACCTTATTTGGATGTAGAAAAAAAACAAGTATCTTATTGAGTTGGAACTCATGTTTCTCTCAATGAACCGCAGCTCACCATGACGGACAGCACTCGTGCATCTGAACTGTGGCGACACGGTGCATGTGTTTAAGTGAGACATTAGTGTGTCAGCTGCAGAAAGAGAAAGAAAAATGCTATAAGTACAGGTGTGTACTAGTCTGACTTCTTCTTCCTCAGCAGCTGCAATCTAACCATCTCGACCATGAACATCTTTTATCCACTTGTGCAACACTTTGATGCCCACTTTTGTCTTTTTTGTGTGTTTTTTTTTCCTGGCGGAAGCTGCACGTCGTCCTCTTCACGGCGTCCCGCCTCGCTAGAAGAATCCTCTGGCGTAACAAGTGTCTCCTTTCAACACCTACTCACTCCTCACTCCTCCTTTCTTCTACTCAGTCCTCCTTTCTTCCTGCTGCTTCTTTGGTCCCTCGTCTTCCTCCCTGAAACGCCACCACGCTTACGTAACGCCTGTCACACACATTATATATATATATATATATATATATATATATATATATATATTATAATAATAAATAATAATTATAATAATAAATAGTAGTAATAATAATAATGTATAATAATAATATTTAATCATCATAATAGTAATAATATTTAATAAAAATGGTAATAATAATAATAATCATCATCAATGTGTGGTTGTTTACCTAGCAAAGATAATATCAACTGACAACTGCTTTAGTGGTAAAATGAGTTAAGAAAAAAAAAAAAAAGAGTTGTATAAAAACATTGTCCTCCAGCGCTTTGTCAAAATTTTCTAAATGTATTTAATATTTGTCAAATTTTTTTAAATGTATTTAGTATTCCTAAAAATATTTTTAAATGTATTTAATATTTGTCAAAAAATTGTAAATATATTTAGTATTTCTAAAAATATTTTTTAAAGGTATTTAATGTGTCAGAAATGTCTAAATGTATTTAATATTTGTCAAAATGTTCTAAATGTATTTAATATTTGTCAAATTTTTTTAAATGTATTTAGTATTCCTAAAAATATTGTTAAATGTATTTAATATGTGTCAACATTTTCTAAATGTATTTAATATTTGTCAAAAATTGTAAATATATTTAGTATTTCTAAAAATATTTTTTAAAGGTATTTAATGTGTCAAAAATGTCTAAATGTATTTAATATTTGTCAAAATGTTCTAAATGTATTTAATATTTGTCAAAAAAATTTAAATGTATTTAGTATTTCTAAAAAGATTTTTAAATGTATTTAATATGTGTCAACATTTTCCAAATGTATTTAATATTTGTCAAAAATTGTAAATAAATTTAGTATTTCTAAAAATATTTTTTAAAGGTATTTAATGTGTCAAAAATGTCTAAATGTATTTAATATTTGTCAAAATGTTCTAAATGTATTTAATATTTGTCAAAAAAATTTAAATGTATTTAGTATTCCTAAAAATATTTTTAAATGTATTTAATATGTGTCAACATTTTCTAAATGTATTTAATATTTGTCAAAATGTTCTAAATGTATTTAATATTTGTCAAAAAATTTTAAATGTATTTACTATTCCTAAAAATATTTTTAAATGTATTTAATATGTGTCAACATTTTCTAAATGTATTTAATATTTGTCAAAAATTGTAAATATATTTAGTATTTCTAAAAATATTTTTTAAAGGTATTTAATGTGTCAAAAATGTCTAAATGTATTTAATATTTGTCAAAATGTTCTAAATGTATTTAATATTTGTCAAAATTTTTTAAATGTATTTAGTATTCCTAAAAATATTTTTAAATGTATTTAATATGTGTCAACATTTTCTAAATGTATTTAATATTTGTCAAAAATTGTAAATATATTTAGTATTTCTAAAAATATTTTTTAAAGGTATTTAATGTGTCAAAAATTTCTAAATGTATTTAATATTTGTCAAAATGTTCTAAATGTATTTCATATTTGTCAAAAAAATTTAAATGTATTTAGTATTTCTAAAAATATTTTTAAATGTATTTAATATGTGTCAACATTTTCTAAATGTATTTAATATTTGTCAAAAATTGTAAATACATTTAGTATTTCTAAAAATATTTTTTAAAGGTATTTAATGTGTCAAAAATTTCTAAATGTATTTAATATTTGTCAAAATGTTCTAAATGTATTTAATATTTGTCAAAAAAATTTAAATGTATTTAATATTTCTAAAAATATTTTTAAATGTATTTAATATGTGTCAACATTTTCTAAATGTATTTAATATTTGTCAAAATGTTCTAAATGTATTTAATATTTGTTAAAAAAATTTAAATGTATTTAGTATTCCTAAAAATATTTTTAAATGTATTTAATATGTGTCAACATTTTCTAAATGTATTTAATATTTGTCAAAAATTGTAAATAAATTTAGTATTTCTAAAAATATTTTTTAAAGGTATTTAATGTGTCAAAAATGTCTAAATGTATCTAATATTTGTCAAAATGTTCTAAATGTATTTAATATTTGTCAAAAAATTTTAAATGTATTTAGTATTCCTAAAAATATTTTTAAATGTATTTAATATGTGTCAACATTTTCTAAATGTATTTAATATTTGTCAAAAATTGTAAATATATTTAGTATTTCTAAAAATATTTTTCAAAGGTATTTAATGTGTCAAAAATGTCTAAATGTATTTAATATTTGTCAAAATGTTCTAAATGTATTTAATATTTGTCAAAAAATTTTAAATGTATTTAGTATTCCTAAAAATATTTTTAAATGTATTTAATATGTGTCAACATTTTCTAAATGTATTTAATATTTGTCAAAAATTGTAAATAAATTTAGTATTTCTAAAAATATTTTTTAAAGGTATTTAATGTGTCAAAAATGTCTAAATGTATTTAATATTTGTCAAAATGTTCTAAATGTATTTAATATTTGTCAAAAAAAATTAAATGTACTTAGTATTCTTAAAAATATTGTTAAATGTATTTAATATGTGTCAACATTTTCTAAATGTATTTAATATTTGTCAAAAATTGTAAATAAATTTAGTATTTCTAAAAATATTTTTTAAAGGTATTTAATGTGTCAAAAATGTCTAAATGTATTTAATATTTGTCAAAATGTTCTAAATGTATTTAATATTTGTCAAAAAAATTTAAATGTATTTAGTATTCCTAAAAATATTGTTAAATGTATTTAATATGTGTCAACATTTTCTAAATGTATTTAATATTTGTCAAAAATTGTAAATAAATTTAGTATTTCTAAAAATATTTTTTAAAGGTATTTAATGTGTCAAAAATTTCTAAATGTATTTAATATTTGTCAAAATGTTCTAAATGTATTTAATATTTGTCAAAAAAATTTAAATGTATTTAGTATTTCTAAAAAGATTTTTAAATGTATTTAATATGTGTCAACATTTTCCAAATGTATTTGATATTTGTCAAAAATTGTAAATATATTTAGTATTTCTAAAAATATTTTTTAAAGGTATTTAATGTGTCAAAAATGTCTAAATGTATTTAATATTTGTCAAAATGTTCTAAATGTATTTAATCTTTGTCAAATTTTTTTAAATGTATTTAGTATTCCTAAAAATATTTTTAAATGTATTTAATATGTGTCAACATTTTCTAAATGTATTTAATATTTGTCAAAAATTGTAAATATATTTAGTATTTCTAAAAATATGTTTTAAAGGTATTTAATGTGTCAAAAATGTCTAAATGTATTTAATATTTGTCAAAATGTTCTAAATGTATTTAATATTTGTCAAAAAAATTTAAATGTATTTAGTATTTCTAAAAATATTTTTAAATGTATTTAATATGTGTCAACATTTTCTAAATGTATTTAATATTTGTCAAAAATTGTAAATATATTTAGTATTTCTAAAAATATTTTTGAAGGTATTTAATGTGTCAGAAATGTCTAAATATATTTAATATTTGTCAAAATGTTGTAAATGTATTTAATATTTGTCAAAATTTTTTAAATGTATTTAGTATTTCTAAAAATATTTTTAAATGTATTTAATATGTGTCAACATTTTCTAAATGTATTTAATATTTGTCAAAAATTGTAAATATATTTAGTATTTCTAAAAATATTTTTTAAAGGTATTTAATGTGTCAAAAATGTCTAAATGTATTTAATATTTGTCAAAATGTTCTAAATGTATTTAATATTTGTCAAAATTTTTTAAATGTATTTAGTATTCCTAAAAATATTTTTAAATGTATTTAATATGTGTCAACATTTTCTAAATGTATTTAATATTTGTCAAAAAATTGTAAATATATTTAGTATTTCTAAAAATATTTTTTAAAGGTATTTAATGTGTCAAAAATGTCTAAATGTATTTAATATTTGTCAAAATGTTCTAAATGTATTTAATATTTGTCAACATTTTTTAAATGTATTTAGTATTCCTAAAAATATTTTTAAATGTATTTAATATGTGTCAACATTTTCTAAATGTATTTAATATTTGTCAAAAATGTAAATAAATTTAGTATTTCTAAAAATATTTTTTAAAGGTATTTAATGTGTCAAAAATGTCTAAATGTATTTAATATTTGTCAAAATGTTCTAAATGTATTTAATATTTGTCAAAAAAATTTAAATGTATTTAGTATTCCTAAAAATATTTTTAAATGTATTTAATATGTGTCAACATTTTCTAAATGTATTTAATATTTGTCAAAAATTGTAAATAAATTTAGTATTTCTAAAAATATTTTTTAAAGGTATTTAATGTGTCAAAAATGTCTAAATGTATTTAATATTTGTCAAAATGTTCTAAATGTATTTAATATTTGTCAATTTTTTTAAATGTATTTAGTATTCCTAAAAATATTTTTAAATGTATTTAATATGTGTCAACATTTTCTAAATGTATTTAATATTTGTCAAAAATTGTAAATATATTTAGTATTTCTAAAAATATGTTTTAAAGGTATTTAATGTGTCAAAAATTTCTAAATGTATTTAATATTTGTCAAAATGTTCTAAATGTATTAAATATTTGTCAAATTTTTTTTAAATGAATTTAGTATTTCTAAAAATATTTTTAAATGTATTTAATATGTGTCAACATTTTCTAAATGTATTTAATATTTGTCAAAATGTTCTAAATGTATTTAATATTTGTCAACATTTTTTAAATATATTTAGTAATTCTAAAAATATTTTTAAATGTATTTAATGTGTCAAAATGTTCTAAATGTATTTAATATTTGTCTATATTTTCTAAATGTATTTGATATTTGTCGACATTTTCTAAATGTACTTAATATTTTTCAAATATTTCAAAATGTATTTAATATTTGTCAAAATGTTCGAAATGTTATATATATATATATATATATATATATACATATATATATATATATATATATATATATATTTATATATAGTATTTATATATATATATATATATATATATATATATATGTATATATATATATATATATATATATATATATATATATATATATATATATATATATATATATATATATGTATATATATATATATATATATATATATATATATATATATATATATATATATATTATAATAATAAATAATAATTATAATAATAAATAGTAGTAATAATAATAATGTATAATAATAATATTTAATCATCATAATAGTAATAATATTTAATAATAATGGTAATAATAATAATAATCATCATCAATGTGTGGTTGTTTACCTAGCAAAGATAATATCAACTGACAACTGCTTTAGTGGTAAAATGAGTTAAGAAAAAAAAAAAAAGAGTTGTATAAAAACATTGTCCTCCAGCGCTTTGTCAAAATTTTCTAAATGTATTTAATATTTGTCAAAAAAAATTAAATGTACTTAGTATTCCTAAAAATATTGTTAAATGTATTTAATATGTGTCAACATTTTCTAAATGTATTTAATATTTGTCAAAAATTGTAAATAAATTTAGTATTTCTAAAAATATTTTTTAAAGGTATTTAATGTGTCAAAAATGTCTAAATGTATTTAATATTTGTCAAAATGTTCTAAATGTATTTAATATTTGTCAAATTTTTTTAAATGTATTTAGTATTCCTAAAAATATTTTTAAATGTATTTAATATGTGTCAACATTTTCTAAATGTATTTAATATTTGTCAAAAATTGTAAACATATTTAGTATTTCTAAAAATATTTTTTAAAGGTATTTAATGTGTCAAAAATTTCTAAATGTATTTAATATTTGTCAAAATGTTCTAAATGTATTTCATATTTGTCCAAAAAATTTAAATGTATTTAGTATTTCTAAAAATATTTTTAAATGTATTTAATATGTGTCAACATTTTCTAAATGTATTTAATATTTGTCAAAATGTTCTAAATGTATTTAATATTTGTCAACATTTTTTAAAAATATTTAGTAATTCTAAAAATATTTTTAAATGTATTTAATGTGTCAAAATGTTCTAAATGTATTTAATATTTGTCTATATTTTCTAAATGTGTTTGATATTTGTCGACATTTTCTAAATGTACTTAATATTTTTCAAATATTTCAAAATGTATTTAATATTTGTCAAAATGTTCGAAATGTTATATATATATATATATATATATATATATATAGTATTTATATATATATATATATATATATATATATATATATATATATATATATATATATATATATAAATTGATATTACGCACCTTGGATCCCTCTAAGCCACATCAATGTGTAAACGATATCACCACATGGGCTCAGGAACACTTCAGAAAACCACTGTCAAGTAACTACAGTTGGTCGCTACATCTGTATGTGCAAGTTAAAACTCTACTGTGCAAAGCCACAGCCATTTTATCAACAACACCCAGAAAACGCTTCGCTGGGCCCGAGCTCATCTAAGATGGACTGATGCAAAGTGGAAAAGTGTTCTGTAGGTCTGACGAGTCCACATTTCAAATTGTTTTTTTGGAAACTGTGGACGTCGTGTCCTCCGGGGCAAAAAGGAAAAGAACCATCCGGACTGTTCTAGGGTTAAAGTGTAAAAGGCAGCATGTGTGATGGTATGGGGGTGTATTAGTGCCCAAGACATGGGTAACTTACACATCTGTGAAGGCACCATTGATGCTGAAAGGTACGTATAGGTTTTGGAGCAACATATGTTGCCATCCAAGCAACGTTACCATGGACGCCCCTGCTTATTTCGGCAAGACGATGCCATCAGCGTGACTTCATAGTAAATCAGATTGAGGAATTTGTGTCCAATGTTAGTTGAGACGTTTTTGATTGACAAAGACTTTCCCAAAGACAACACCCTAAGAAAAGTATTCAACAAGAACAACATTAAATTGAGCTACAGCTGCATGAACAATATACGACAAATCATCTCAAACCACAACAAAACAATTGCAAATGAGCCGTCGGCCCCCAGACAGAGCGACTCCAAAACCAACAAAGGCTGTAACTGTCGAAAGAAACCTGATTGCCCTCTCAACGGGGGGTGCTTACAAACATCAGTTGTCTACCAATCTAAGGTAACACGCAAGGACATTAACACATCCGACACATATGTAGGATTAACCGAGGGAGAATTCAAAACCAGATGGAACAATCACAAGGCTTCTTTCAGGAACCAAAACCTGCGGAATACCACAGAACTCAGCAAACACATTTGGGACCTCAAAGACAATAATGTTGAATATTCAATAACATGGCAAATTCTTGCATCCAGCACACCTTACAATAGTGGTAATAAAAGATGCAACCTATGCTTGAAAGAGAAACTGTTTATTATTTACCGTCCAGACCTGTCATCCCTCAACAAGCGCAGCGAAATTGTAACAGCATGCCGCCATAGACGGAAACACCTCCTAGGTAACACATGAGCCAATCACCACGCCCCTAGGCCAGCCTGTGCCCACCCACTCTGTGCCCTATATAAACCATGGTATGCGAATGCTCCCATTAAAATCTCCTGATGATTGAGGGTACCCCCCCTCATGAAACAGGCCTGTAGAGATGAAATAGTCTTGTGATTTTTTTCCCCACACATACATATATTGCGCTCTACTACGGTATCGAGCACTATTTTTTGGATAACCTTATTAAGACATATATATATATATATATATATATATATATATATATATATATATATTTATTTATTTTATTTTATTATTTTTTTTATAGGTGTTTTTTGCCACAATTAAGTAAATATGGAGCCAAATATGCCAATATGAACTAATAAATGAGATAGAAATTACTCTATTTAAAGATGAATTCAATAGTGAAATATATTAAACAAAAATTTTAACTAATTCATGCAAAAATTTTACATTTTCTTCGTCATTGTTAATATATTTATTTCATGTTTTTTTTTTGTTTTTTTTAATGAAATTAAGATTTTCCCAACATCATTTGTTTTCATTTAATTAGTAGGAATGTATTGTATTTTTGAATATTTATAATATATATATATGGATTTTCTTTTAAAATATTTACAAAAAATGTTATATAGTGATACTTGTTAGTATTTCCTGATTTATATTAATCATTAAATAATATTATATTAATAATTTTATAATATGGACATAATATAAAAATATGCATTTGAAGTAAACATTACTATAAATATGACTTAAATAAGAAAACATCTGCTGGTGAGTCCCTTCAGTGATTGGTGGGGGCGAGGGGGCGGAGCTCTTATCGCGCCACAACACCCGGACGCGCTGATGGACAGGGGGCGGGGCCGCGACGTCCGTCAAACGCAATCGCACGCGTGCAGTAGAGCGGGAAGTCCATTTGTTTATCCGTCGCCGGGCAGAAGGGAAAGGTCACGGCGTCGCCGCTTGTCTCGTCATTCGTCTCGCTGTCAGGCCACGCCCATTTCCTCCTAGCGCCTCTCTACTTGTCACATGGCGGCGACTTGGCCACGCCCACTGGCATTTCAACGCAGGAAGTAGCAATCCGTCCCAGTGTGAGCGTTTAATACCTTTTTTATTCCATCTTATTCTTGTTAATTGTTTCTGTCGATGAATTATTTTGACGTTTGTACCAACCAGCTACATACTGACAAAAATACACACAACGTTGTGGAGCGGCATGACAAACCAATTATAGTTTTTTTGGTTTTTTTTGCAGTTAAAATGATCAGACTTTGATTCTTTTGATGTTTTTACCAACAAAATGTGTCAATCAGCTAAACACTGACATAGACAGTTAAACACACAACGTTGTGGAGCGGCATGACGAATCAATTAAAGTAATTTTTTTTTGCCGGGGATATGATTAAATATTGATTATTTTGACATTTGTACCAACAAGATGCGTCCATCAGCTACATACTGGCATAGACAAAGATGCACACAATGTTGTGGAGCGGCAAGACAAATCAATTAAAGGGTTTTTCTGCAGTTAAGATGATCAAACATTGATTATTTTGACGTTTGTACCAACAGAATGTGTCAATCAGCTAAATACGGACATAGGCAAGGATGCACACAACATTGTGGAGCTGCATGACGCATCAATCAAATTTTTTTTTTTTTTTTTTTTCGTAGTTATGACAATCCGACATTGATTCTTTTGACGTTTGTACCAACAAGATGTGTCCATCAGCTAAATACTGACATAGACAAAAATGCACACAACGTTGTGGAGCGGCATGACAAATCAATTAAAGTTTTTTGTTGTTTTTTTTTGCAGTTAAGATGATTAGACGTTGATTCTTTTGATGTTTGTACCAACAAAATATGTCGATCAGCTAAATGCTGTCATAGATAGGGATGCACAAAACGTTGTGGAGCGGCATGACGAATCAATTAAAGTTAGTTTTTTTGCCGGGGATATGATTAAATACTGATTATTTTGACATTTGTACCAACAAGATGCGTCCATCAGCTACATACTGGCATAGACAAAGATGCACACAATGTTGTGGAGCGGCATGACAAATCAATTAAAGGGTTTTTCTGCAGTTAAGATGATCAAACATTGATTATTTTGACGTTTGTACCAACAAGATGTGTCCATCAGCTAAATACTGACATAGACAAAAATACACACGACGTTGTGGAGCGGCGTGACAAATCAATTGAAGTTTTTTTGGTTTTTTTGCAGTTAAGATGATCAGGCGTTGATTCTTTTGATGTTCGTACCAACAAAATGTGTCAATCAGCTAAATACTGACATAGATAGGGATGCACACAACGTTGTGGAGCGGCATGACGAATCAATTAAAGTTATTTTTTTTGCCGGGGATATGATTAAATATTGATTATTTTGACATTTGTACCAACAAGATGCGTCCATCAGCTACATACTGGCATAGACAAAGATGCACACCATATTGTGGAGCGGCATGACAAATCAATTAAAGGGTTTTTCTGCAGTTAAGATGATCAAACAATGATTATTTTGACGTTTGTACCAACAGAATGTGTCAATCGGCTAAATACTGACATAGGCAAGGATGCACACAACATTGTGGAGCTGCATGACGCATCAATTAAAGTTTTTTTTTTTTCGCAGTTATGACAATCCGACGTTGATTCTTTTGACGTTTGTACCAACAAGATGTGTCCATCAGTTAAATACTGACATAGACAAAAATGCACACGACGTTGTGGAGCGGCATGACAAATCAATTAAAGGTTTTTTTTTTTTTTTGCAGTTAAGATGATCAGACGTTGATTCTTTTGATGTTTGTGCCAACAAAACGTGTCAATCAGCTAAATACTGACATAGATAGGGATGCACACAACGTTGTGGAGCGGCATGACGAATCAATTAAAGTTAGTTTTTTTTGCCGGGGATATGATTAAATATTGATTATTTTGACATTTGTACCAACAAGATGCGTCCATCAGCTACATACTGGCATAGACAAAGATGCACACCATATTGTGGAGCGGCATGACAAATCAATTAAAGGGTTTTTCTGCAGTTAAGATGATCAAACAATGATTATTTTGACGTTTGTACCAACAGAATGTGTCAATCAGCTAAATACTGACATAGGCAAGGATGCACACAACATTGTGGAGCTGCATGACGCATCAATTAAAGTTGTTTTTGTTTTTTTCGCAGTTATGAAAATCCGACGTTGATTCTTTTGACGTTTGTACCAACAAGATGTGTCCATCAGTTAAAAACGGACATAGACAAAAATACACACAACGTTGTGGAGCGGCATGATAACCAATTAAAATTTTTTTGGTTTTTTTGCAGTAAAGATGATCAGACGTTGATTCTTTTGATGTTCGTACCAACAAAATGTGTCAATCAGCTAAATACTGACATAGATAGGGATGCACACAACGTTGTGGAGCGGCATGACGAATCAATTAAAGTTATTTTTTTCGCCGGGGATATGATTAAATATTGATTATTTTGACATTTGTACCAACAAGATGCGTCCATCAGCTCCATACTGGCATAGACAAAGATGCACACCATATTGTGGAGCGGCATGACAAATCAATTAAAGGTTTTTTTCTGCAGATAAGATGATCAAACATTGATTATTTTGACGTTTGTACCAACAGAATGTGTCAATCAGCTAAATACTGACATAGGCAAGGATGCACACAACATTGTGGAGCTGCATGACGCATCAATTAAAGTTTTTGTTTTTTTCCCGTAGTTATGACAATCCGACATTGATTCTTTTGACGTTTGTACCAACAAGATGTGTCCATCAGCTAAATACTGACATAGACAAAAATGCACACGACGTTGTGGAGCGGCATGACAAATCAATTAAAGTTTTTTTTTTTTTTTTGCAGTTAAGATGATCAGACGTTGATTCTTTTGATGTTCGTACCAACAAAATGTGTCAATCAGCTAAATACTGACATAGATAGGGATGCACACAATGTTGTGGAGCGGCATGACGAATCAATTAAAGTTAGTTTTCTTGCCGGGGATATGATTAAATATTGATTATTTTGACATTTGTACCAACAAGATGCGTCCATCAGCTACATACTGGCATAGACAAAGATGCACACCATATTGTGGAGCGGCATGACAAATCAATTAAAGGGTTTTTTCTGCAGTTAAGATGATCAAACATTGATTATTCTGACGTTTGTACCAACAGAATGTGTCAATCAGCTAAATACTGACATAGGCAAGGATGCACACAACATTGTGGAGCTGCATGACGCATCAATTAATTTTTTATTTTTTTTCGCAGTTATGACAATCCGACGTTGATTCTTTTGACGTTTGTACCAACAAGATGTGTCCATCAGTTAAATACTGACATAAACAAAAATGCACATGACGTTGTGGAGCGGCATGACGAATCAATTAAAGTTTTGTTTTTTTTTGCAGTTAAGATGATCAGACGTTGATTCTTTTGACGTTTGTACCAACAAAATGTGTCAATCAGCTAAACACTGACATAGATAGGGATGCACACAACGTTGTGGAGCGGCATGACGAATCAATTAAAGTTCGTTTTTTTGCCGGGGATATGATTAAATATTGATTATTTTGACATTTGTACCAATAAGATGTGTCCATCAGTTACATACTGGCATAGACAAAGATGCACACAATGTTGTGGAGCAGCATGACAAATCAATTAAAGGGTTTTTTCTGCAGTTAAGATGATCAAACATTGATTATTTTGACGTTTGTACCAACAGAATTTGTCAATCAGCTAAATACTGACATAGGCAAGGATGCACACAACATTGTGGAGCTGCATGACGCATCAATTAAAGTTTTTTTTTTTTCGTTGTTATGACAATCCGACGTTGATTCTTTTGACATTTGTACCAACAGAATGTGTCCATCAGTTAAATACTGACATAGACAAAAATGCACACGACGTTGTGGAGCGGCATGACAAATCAATTAAAGTTTTTTTGTTTTTTTTGCAGTTAAGATGATCAGACGTTGATTCTTTTGATGTTCGTACCAACAAAATGTGTCAATCAGCTAAATACTGACATAGATAGGGATGCACACAACGTTGTGGAGCGGCATGACGAATCAATTAAAGTTTGTTTGTTTGCCGGGGATATGATTAAATACTGATTATTTTGACATTTGTACCAACAAGATGCGTCCATCAGCTACATACTGGCATAGACAAAGATGCACACAATGTTGTGGAGCGGCATGACTAATCAATTAAATGGTTTTTCTGCAGTTAAGATGATCAAACATTGATTATTTTGACGTTTGTACCAACAGAATGTGTCAATCAGCTAAATACTGACATAGGCAAGGATGCACACAACATTGTGGAGCTGCATGACGCATCAATTAAAGTTTTTTTGTTTTTTTTCGTAGTTATGACAATCCGACATTGATTCTTTTGACGTTTGTACCAACAAGATGTGTCCATCAGCTAAATACTGACATAGACAAAAATGCACACGACGTTGTGGAGCGGCATGACAATTCAATTAAAGTTTTTTTTTTTTTTTTGCAGCTAAGATGATCAGACGTTGATTCTTTTGATGTTCGTACCAACAAAATGTGTCAATCAGCTAAATACTGACATAGATAGGGATGCACACAATGTTGTGGAGCGGCATGACGAATCAATTAAAGTTAGTTTTTTTTTCCCGGGGATATGATTAAATATTGATTATTTTGACATTTGTACCAACAAGATGCGTCCATCAGCTACATACTGGCATAGACAAAGATGCACACAACGTTGTGGAGCTGCATGATGAATAAATGTAAGAGTATTTTTGTTCGCAGTTAAGACAATCAGACGTTGATTCTTTTGACGTTTGTACCAACGAGATGTGTCCATCAGCTAAATACTGACATAGGCAAATATGCACACAACGTTGTGGAGCGACATGACAAATTAACTAAAGGTTTTTTTTTCCCAGTTAAGATGATCAGACATTGATTCTTTTGACGTTTGTACCAACAAAATATGTCCATCAGCTAAATACTGACATAGGTAAAGAAGCACACAACGTTGTGATGAGCGTTTAATTCCTACTTTATTCCATCACGTCAAATAATACCACGGAAATATACTTTAGAGTAGTCAGTGTACAGCTTGTACTGCTATATTGATGTACTATCCCCTCATGGTGATACATGTCTCTTGCCTGCACGCAGGCATGGTGCAAGAGTGCTGCCAATGCTGGGGAGCTGCGGTTCATTGTGAGAAACATGAGATCCAACTCAATAAGATACCTGTTTTTTTTCTACATCCAAATAAGGTGCATGAGTGCTGCGGTTAATTGGGGGTAAACACGAGATCCAACTCAATAAGATACACATTCAAATAAGGTGCATGAGTGCTGCAGGCACTGAAGAGCTGCGGTCAATTGAGAGAATCATGACTTCCAACACAATAATCAAGATACAGATGTGTTTCTCCTATATTCAAGTGAGGCGCATGAGTGCTGCCAGCACTGGGGAGCTGCGGTTAATTTAGAGAAGCATGAATTCCAACACAAGTAATAAGATAAACGTGTATTGTGTAAAGTCAACCGTACTGCACGAGTGCTGCCGGCACTGGGGAGCTGAGGTTCATTGAGGAAAAACATGAGTTCCAACACAATTAATAAGATGAACGTGTATTTCCTACAGCCAAGTGTGGTGCACGAGTGCTGCCGGCACTGGGGAGCTGCGGTTCATTTAGAGAAGCATGAATTCCAACACAAGCGAAAAGATAAATTGTTACTTCCTAGAGTCAACTGTACTGCACGAGTGCTGCCGGCAATGGGGATCTGCGGTTCATATAGAGAAGCATGAATTCCAACACAAGCAATAAGATAAACGTGTATTGTGTAAAGTCAACCGTACTGCACGAGTGCTGCCGGCACTGGGGAGCTGAGGATCTTTGAGGAAAAACATGAGTTCCAACACAATTAATAAGATAAACGTGTAATTCCTACAGTCAAGTGTGGTGCACGAGTGCTGCCGGCACTGGGGAGCTGCGGTTCATTTAGAGAAGCATGAATTCCAACACAAGCAATAAGATAAATGTGTATTTTCTAAAGTCAATTGTAGTGCACGAGTGCTGCCGGCATTGGGGAGCTGAGGTTCATTGAGGAAAAACATGAGTTCCAACACAATTAATAAGATAAACGTGTATTTTCTACAGCCAAGTGTGGTGCACGAGTGCTGCCGGCACTGGGGAGCTGAGGTTCATTGAGGAAAAACGTGAGTTCCAACAAAATTGATAAGATCAACGTGTAATTCCTTCAGTCAACCGTGGTGCACGAGTGCTGCCAGCACTGTGGAGCTGCGGTTCATTTAGAGAAGCATGAATTCCAACACAAGCAATAAGATAAACGTGTATTTCCTACAGTCAAGTGTGGTGCACGAGTGCTGCCGGCACTGAGGAGCTGAGGTTCATTGAGGAAAAACATGAGTTCCAACAAAATTAATAAGATAAACGTGTAATTCCAACAGTCAACCGTGGTGCACGAGTGCTGCCAACACTAGGGAGTTGCGGTTCATTTAGAGAAGCATGAATTCCAACACAAGCAATAAGATAAACGTGTATTTTCTAAAGTCAATTGTAGTGCACGAGTGCTGCCAACACTGGGGAGCTGAGGTTCATTGAGGAAAAACATGAGTTCCAACAAAATTAATAAGATAAACGTGTAATTCCTACAGTCAACCGTGGTGCACGAGTGCTGCCAGCACTGGGGAGCTGCGGTTCATTTAGAGAAGCATGAATTCCAACACAAGCGATAAGATAAATTGGTACTTCCTAGAGTCAACTGTACTGCACGAGTGCTGCCAGCAATGGGGATCTGCGGTTCATATAGAGAAGCATGAATTCCAACACAAGCAATAAGATAAACGTGTATTGTGTAAAGTCAACCGTACTGCACGAGTGCTGCCGGCACTGGGGAGCTGAGGTTCATCGAGGAAAAACTTGAATTCCAACACAATTAATAAGATAAACGTGTATTTCCTACAGCCAAGTGTGGTGCACGAGTGCTGCCGGCACTGAGGAGCTGAGGTTCATTGAGGAAAAACATGAGTTCCAACAAAATTGATAAGATAAACGTGTAATTCCTACCGTCAACCGTGGTGCACGAGTGCTGCCAGCACTGTGGAGCTGCGGTTCATTTAGAGAAGCATGAATTCCAACACAAGCAATAAGATAAACGTGTATTTCCTACAGTCAAGTGTGGTGCACGAGTGCTGCCGGCACTGGGGAGCTGAGGTTCATTGAGGAAAAACATGAGTTCCAACAAAATTGATAAGATAAACGTGTAATTCCTACAGTCAACCGTGGTGCACGAGTGCTGCCAACACTAGGGAGTTGCGGTTCATTTAGAGAAGCATGAATTCCAACACAAGCAATAGGATAAACGTGTATTGTGTAAAGTCAACCGTACTGCACGAGTGCTGCCGGCACTGGGGAGCTGAGGTTCATTGAGGAAAAACATGAGTTCCAACAAAATTGATAAGATAAACGTGTAATTCCAACAGTCAACCGTGGTGCACGAGTGCTGCCAGCACTGGGGAGCTGCGGTTCATTTAGAGAAGCATGAATTCCAACACAAGCAATAAGATAAACGTGTATTTTCTAAAGTCAATTGTAGTGCATGAGTGCTGCCGGCACTGGGGAGCTGAGGTTCATTGAGGAAAAACATGAGTTCCAACACAATTAATAAGATAAACGAGTATTTCCTACAGCCAAGTGTGGTGCACGAGTGCTGCCGGCACTGGGGAGCTGTGGTTCATGGAGAAAAACATGAGTTCCAACAAAATTAGTAAGATAAACGTGTAATTCCTACAGTCAACCGTAGTGCACGAGTGCTGCCAGCACTGTGGAGCTGCGGTTCATTTAGAGAAGCATGAATTCCAACACAAGCAATAAGATAAACGTGTATTTTCTAAAGTCAATTGTAGTGCATGAGTGCTGCCGGCACTGGGGAGCTGAGGTTCATTGAGGAAAAACATGAGTTCCAACACAATTAATAAGATAAACGAGTATTTCCTACAGCCAAGTGTGGTGCACGAGTGCTGCCGGCACTGGGGAGCTGCGGTTCATTTAGAGAATCATGAATTCCAACACAAGCAATAAGATAAACGTGTATTTCCTACAGTCAAGTGTGGTGCACGAGTGCTGCCGGCACTGGGGAGCTGCGGTTCATTTAAAGAAGCATGAATTCCAACACAAGCAATAAGATAAACGTGTATTGTGTAAAGTCAACCGTACTGCACGAGTGCTGCCGGCACTGGGGAGCTGAGGTTCATTGAGGAAAAACATGAGTTCCAACACAATTAAAAAGATAAACGTGTAATTCCTACAGCCAAGTGTGGTGCACGAGTGCTGCCGGCACTGGGGAGCTGTGGTTCATGGAGAAAAACATGAATTCCAACACAAGCAATAAGATAAACATGTATTTTCTAAAGTCAATTGTAGTGCACGAGTGCTGCCGGCACTGGGGAGCTGAGGTTCATTGAGGAAAAACATGAGTTCCAACAAAATTAATAAGATAAACGTGTATTTCCTTCAGTCAAGTGTGGTGCACGAATGCTGCTGGCACTGGGGAGCCGAGGTTCATTGAGGGAATCATCATCGTCGCTCTCAGGATTTGGGGCTTCTTGGCAGCTTTGTCCTCCCCGTCGCCATGGCAACGCCCGCTCAGTTCGGACCTTTCTCTCCCTGAAGTGCGGCACTTGTGCACGTGCAGCAGGTGGCGTGAGCGCGCACGAGCGCCTGGAGTGTTGTCGGCGAGGAAATGAGGAGGATTTATTTTGCCTTTTAAAAAGTGCTTCAGCTACAGAAGAAGAAAAAAAGCGGATTTGTCGCATTTTTCCGCAGGTAACTTTTGACCTTTGACCTTCGCTTGAGGTCACCTTTACTGGTTTTACTTGCGACGTCATCACCAGCCAATCACAACACCTCCCAGTGTGAACTATGATTGTTGTTGTATTTTATTTTCTTACAGGAAGTGGGGTCATGATGCAATGTAACAACCACACAGTCCCATTATAAAGTGTTCATGTGTTTGTGGCGATCCCAATGTATTTCTGTTGTTTTATTGTTATTATCAATAATCATTAAAATGTACCAATATTTTGTACCAAAATGTATTTCCATCACTTTCGATGCTTTACAAAATAAAAGGCTGTATCGGCTTTATTTAAGTGGAATTTCTCACGATGCATTTTATTTCGTTTCTTTTGATTTTGTGATCATTCTAATATCGACATGGTATCGTTACAGTGGATATTTGTATGCATCCATTTGTTTGTATTGAGTAGCACTAGCTGTGTCTATTTTTGTTCCCCTTTTTGCCAATTTATTTCCATTGTTTTTCTTTTTTCTCCATTGTTTTTCTATTTATTTTTAATGTTTCCCAATTTGTTCCATTTTTTCCCACTTTAAAAAAAACCATTCACAGCTTTTCCTCATTTTTTTCATTTTCTTTAAATATTTTCCTTTTTTTCCATTTTTCCCCACTTTTTAATTTTTTTCCATTTTCCCACTTATTTTCATTTCTTTCCCTTTTAAAAAAAATCTATTTCTTCCCAATTTTTCTTCTTATTCCATTTTTTTCAAATTGTTCCCACTTTTTCCTTTGTTTCCTTTTTGCCAATTTTTACCAAATCCTTTAAATTGTATCTTTTTTTCTCCATTTTTTCCATTTCCTTTTAAATTAATCTTCAATTGTTTTTCTTTTTCTTGAATGTTTTTTCTTTCTTTCCATTTTTTCTTTTTTTTTTCTTTCTTTCCTTTTTTTCAAATGTTCTTTTTTTTCCATGTTCCCACAATTTTTAAAATGTTTTCTCCATTGTTTCTTTTTTTCTCCATTTTTTCCATTTCCTTTTAAATTAATCTTCAATTGTTTTTCTTTTTCTTGAATGTTTTTTCTTTCTTTCCATTTTTTCTTTTTTTTTTCTTTCTTTCCTTTTTTTCAAATGTCCTTTTTTTCCATGTTCCCACAATTTTTAAAATGTTTTCTCCATTGTTTCTTTTTTTCTCCATTTTTTCCATTTCCTTTTAAATTAATCTTCAATTGTTTTTCTTTTTCTTGAATGTTTTTTCTTTCTTTCCATTTTTTCTATTTTTTTTCTTTCTTTCCTTTTTTTCAAATGTTCTTTTTTTCCATGTTCCCACAATTTTTAAAATGTTTTCTCCATTGTTTCTTTTTTTCTCCATTTTTTCCATTTCCTTTTAAATTAATCTTCAATTGTTTTTCTTTTTCTTGAATGTTTTTTCTTTCTTTCCATTTTTTCTATTTTTTTTCTTTCTTTCCTTTTTTTCAAATGTTCTTTTTTTCCATGTTCCCACAATTTTTAAAATGTTTTCTCCATTGTTTATTTTTTTCTCCATTTTTTCCATTTCCTTTTAAATTAATCTTCAATTGTTTTTCTTTTTCTTGAATGTTTTTTCGTTCTTTCCATTTTTTCTTTTTTTTTTCTTTCTTTCCTTTTTTTCAAATGTTCTTTTTTTTCCCATGTTCCCACAATTTTTAAAATGTTTTCTCCATTGTTTCCTTTTTTTTCCATATTCCATTTGTGACCCAATTTCTTAAGGTTGTTCCCATTTTATTTTTATTTTTTTTTCAATTTTTTTCAATTTTTGCTATTTATTTAAATTTTATCCCATTTAAAAAAAAAAAAAAAATTTCTTCCCAATTGTTCTCCACGTTGTGTTACTCTCCTCTCCACGTTGTGCCATGAACGGCTTGTTCAGTCGCACAATGGCTGACGTAAAGGAGCTGTTTATAGAGGACTTAATCTCCCGGGGGACTGCAGGCAAGGTCCTCGTCTGCGGACGCTTTCCAGAATAAAAGCACAGAAATAGGAAATAGTGGCGGGGGGGAAAAAAACGTGACTGCGGGAAGAAGGAAGTAGTAACTTGGAGGTGAGTGCTCAAACACAAGCATGTGGGACGGCTTCCAGATGGTGCACGCCGAGTCTAAATGAAGGGCTTGCAATAAGAAAAAGGTGGCATTGAGAGATAACCACAAGAAACACAACGTTGTGGAGAGGCATGATGAATCAATTGAAGGTTATTTTTTCGCAGTTAAGATGATCAGACATTGATTATTTTGACGTTTTTTCCAACAAGATGTGTCCATCAGCTAAATACCGACATAGATAAGGATGCACACAACGTTG
>NC_084550.2:1822500-1862500 GCF_033978685.3 Nerophis lumbriciformis
TATTATTATTATTATCATCATTATTATTGCTACATCGCAAACAGTAGCAAATGAAAATGTCTATGCTAACTAAATACGTTCAATAGCGTATTTAGCGTTGAAGGCATTGCCAGGGGTGTCCAAACTGCGGCTTGTCATTCAATTTGACCCGCGAGAGGCGCGAGTCCACTAGGTAATTTGGCCAGGCGCGGCGTTTTCATATAAAATATGACTAGCCATCAATATAGCTACCATTTGGTCGCCATCTGGTGAGTGACGAAAGCAACGCAAGTCAGTGACCATTAATTGTACATACATGTGACGTGGTGCACAGCATTCACTTATACGACCCAATCCAGACAACCTTCCCTGGTCATAGTGCAGGAAAAAAAAATCCAAGCAATTCAAGTCAGCGACCGTTAATTCTACATGGTGCACAGCATGCACTTATACGACCCAATCCAGACAGCCTTCCCTAGTCATGGTGCAGGAAAAAAAATCCAAGCAACTCAAGACTGTGACCATTAATTGTACAAAAATGTGAGATGGTTCCAAAGCATTTGCATATATGACCCAATCCAGATAACCTTCCCTAGTCATGGTACAGGAAAAGAAAATACAAGCAACTCAAGTCAGTGACCATTAATTGTACATAAATGTGACACGGGGCACAGCATGAATTTATACGACCCAATCCAGACAACCTTCCCAAGTCATGGTGCAGGAAAAAAATCCAAGCATCACAAGTCAGTGACCATTAATTGTACATAAATGTGACATGGTGCACAACATTCGCATATATGACCCAATCCAGACAACCTTCCCTAGTCATGGTGCAGGAAAAAAATCCAAGCAACTCAAGACTGTGACCATTAAATGTACAAAAATGTGACATGGTGCACAACATTCGCATGTATGACCCAGTCCAGACAACCTTCCCTAGTCATGGTGCAGGAAAAAAAAAATCCAAGCAACTCAAGTCTGTGACCATTAATTGTACAAAAATGTGAGATGGTTCCAAAGCATTTTCATATATGACCCAATCCAGATAACCTTCCCTAGTCATGGTGCAGGAAAAAAAATCCAAGCAACTCAAGTCTGTGACCATTAAATGTACAAAAATGTGACATGGTGCACAACATTCGCATATATGACCCAGTACAGACAACCTTCCCTAGTCATGGTGCAGGAAAAAAAAATCCAAGCAACTCAAGTCTGTGACCATTAATTGTACAAAAATGTGACATGGTGCACAACATTCGCATATATGACCCAGTACAGACAACATTCCCTAGTCATGGTGCAGAAGAAAAAAAAATCCAAGCAATTCAAGTCAGTGACCATTCATTCTACGTGGTGCACAGCATTTACTTATATGACCCAATCCAGGCAACCTTCCTTAGTCATAGTGCAGGAAAAAAAATCCAAGCAACTCAAGTTGGTGACCATTAATTGTACAAAAATGTGACATGACTCCAGAGCATTTACATATATGACCCAATCCAGAAAACCGTCCGCTTGTCATGGTGCAGGAAAAAAAATTAAAGGAACTCAAGTCAGTGACCACTAATTGTACATAAATGTGACGTGGTGCACAGCATGAACTTATACGACCCAATCCAGACAACCTTCCCTAGTCATGGTGCAGGAAAAAAAATCCAAGCAACTCAAGACTGTGACCATTAAATGTACAAAAATGTGACATGGTGCACAACATTCGCATATATGACCCAGTACAGACAACCTTCCCTAGTCATGGTGCAGAAAAAAAATCCAAGCATCACAAGTCAGTGACCATTAATTCTACGTGGTGCACAGCATTCACTTCTATGACCCAATCCAGACAACCTTCCCTAGTCATGGTGCAGGAAAAAAAATCCAAGCAACTCAAGTCTGTGACCATTAAATGTACAAAAATGTGACATGGTGCACAACATTCCCATATATGACCCAGTACAGACAACCTTCCCTAGTCATGGTGCAGGAAAAAAAATCCAAGCAACTCAAGTCTGTGACCATTAAATGTACAAAAATGTGACATGGTGCACAACATTCGCATATATGACCCAGTACAGACAACCTTCCCTAGTCATGGTGCAGGAAAAAAAAATCCAAGCAACTCAAGTCTGTGACCATTAATTGTACAAAAATGTGACATGGTGCACAACATTCGCATATATGACCCAGTACAGACAACATTCCCTAGTCATGGTGCAGAAGAAAAAAAAATCCAAGCAATTCAAGTCAGTGACCATTCATTCTACGTGGTGCACAGCATTTACTTATATGACCCAATCCAGGCAACCTTCCTTAGTCATAGTGCAGGAAAAAAAATCCAAGCAACTCAAGTTGGTGACCATTAATTGTACAAAAATGTGACATGACTCCAGAGCATTTACATATATGACCCAATCCAGAAAACCGTCCGCTTGTCATGGTGCAGGAAAAAAAATTAAAGGAACTCAAGTCAGTGACCACTAATTGTACATAAATGTGACGTGGTGCACAGCATGAACTTATACGACCCAATCCAGACAACCTTCCCTAGTCATGGTGCAGGAAAAAAAATCCAAGCAACTCAAGACTGTGACCATTAAATGTACAAAAATGTGACATGGTGCACAACATTCGCATATATGACCCAGTACAGACAACCTTCCCTAGTCATGGTGCAGAAAAAAAATCCAAGCATCACAAGTCAGTGACCATTAATTCTACGTGGTGCACAGCATTCACTTCTATGACCCAATCCAGACAACCTTCCCTAGTCATGGTGCAGGAAAAAAAATCCAAGCAACTCAAGTCTGTGACCATTAAATGTACAAAAATGTGACATGGTGCACAACATTCCCATATATGACCCAGTACAGACAACCTTCCCTAGTCATGGTGCAAAAAAAAAAAAAATCCAAGCAATTCAAGTCAGTGACCATTAATTTACGTTATGCACAGCATTCACTTATATGACCCAATCCAGGCAACCTTCGTTAGTCATAGTGCAGGGGGGGAAAAAATACAAGCAACTCAAGTCAGTGACCATTAATTGTACATAAATGTGACACGGGGCACAGCATGAATTTATTCGACCCAATCCAGACAACCTGCCCTAGTCATGGTGCAGGAAAAAAAATCCAAGCAACTCAAGTCGGTGACTATTAATTGTACAAAAATGTGACATGGCTCCAAAGCATTTACATATATGACCCAATCCAGAAAACCGTCCGCTTGTCATATTGCAGGAAAATAACATTTCAGCCCTTAAATGTCAAGATCAACTTCAGATCCATTTATTATACATTTTTATATTTCTTTATGGCGTTATCTTTGTGTTAAATAAAACCTAATTTTTGTATGGCAAACACACACAAATATGCAATATTTACCCTCCAAAAAGTGGAATATTTGACATGAATTAATTGGTTCCTTAAATATGTCAATACTTCATAACAACATTGATTTTGATTCATTATTATATTTTGAGCAATGACAGTTAAAGAAAAAAACAGCCATTTTTGTTTCATTCGAGTCAACAATGCAACATTTTCTCGTTACTTTTAACCTGTTTGCTGTTTTATCACACTTTTTTATGTTTATTTTTTTATTCGTAGTAGTAGAAGTTGTAGTTTGGGGGCCACAAATGGCCACGGAGCCACACTCTGGACGCCACCTTCTTCTTCTTCTTCTATCTTTGCCATGGTTTGAGATATGTTTGTCCCTGGAGGAGCATCACCCTGAATAGTCAATCTTTGGCCGTGTCTGACCAAGACCTTTTCTTGGGATTGTTGTGTTGCCGCGGTCATTTCCTCATCTGGCCTGATGGTTGTTGTGAGGGCAGCGGAAGGTGCGAGCGTGAAAATATCGACTGTTGGTGAGCGAGTCTCAAGTGGAATCAATGGCGGCTTGGAGGAATAAAAAGGAGGAGCGAGCAAAGCGGCCACCGAGGACTCCAGTTCATCTCCTCTCTGATCCCAAGAAAAATGCACTAATCGCTTACATCTGCCGACACACACACACACACACACACACACACGCGCACACACACACACACAGACAGAAAGAAGGAAGGAAGAAGTGGGAAAGCAGCTGTGTGAAAAGAAGCGAGTGGCTTCAGTGACACGGAGCGAACTGGCTAATGAGGAACATCAAGTTGAAAGACGTTCACTAATTGGGCCTCCAGTCTGATGACTTCCTGCTAATTGGAGCGTTCGAACCCCAGTGTGAGTGGACACGCAACAACACGCTAGGCACCGCATTCAGACCTGCCAGCCTTGGAAAAATCACAGGCAGGTCACTACTTAATATATATATATATATATATATATATATATATGTATATATATATATATATATATATATATATGTATATATATATATATATCTTTATTTTATTATATATATATATATATATATATATATATATATTTTTTTATTTTTTTTTTATTTATTTATTTTTTTTAATTTTATGATATATATATATATATATTTTTTTTTATATATATATATATATATATATACGTATATATATATATATTTATTTTATTATATATATATATATATATATATAACAAGGAGCAGCGAGAATACCAAGAAGCGCATATGCCAAATTTTCAAAGAGAACGGCCTACGGATCACGATTGAAGCCAACAAGCAAACCGTCAACTTCCTTGACGTCACTTTCAACCTGAGAAATAACAGCTACCAACCATTCACGAAACCCAACACAACACTCCAATACGTGCACCATGACAGCAACCACCCACCCACCACCACGAAAAGAATACCTACCGGAATCAATAAAAGGCTATCGATGCTGTCATCTAGCAAAGCTGAATTTGACCAAGCAACCCCCCCCCCGTACCAAAAAGCCCTTGATGAAAGCGGATACAATTTCACCCTCACCTATGAACCCACGCCAGGAAACCAGCCAAAAAAGAACAGAAAACGAAACGACATCATCTGGTACAACCCCCCATACAGCAAAAACGTCTCAACTAACATTGGACACAAATTCCTCAATCTGATTGACAAACACTTTCCCAAAGACAACACCCTAAGAAAAGTATTCAACAAGAACAACATTAAATTGAGCTACAGCTGCATGAACAATATACGGCAAATCATCTCAAACCACAACAAAACAATTGCAAATGAGCCGTCGGCCCCCAGACAGAGCGACTCCAAAACCAACAAAGACTGTAACTGTCGAAAGAAACCTGATTGCCCTCTCAACGGGGGGTGCTTACAAGCATCAGTTGTCTACCAATCTAAGGTAACACGCAAGGACATTAACACATCCGACACATATGTAGGATTAACCGAGGGAGAATTCAAAACCAGATGGAACAATCACAAGGCTTCTTTCAGGAACAAAAACCTGCGGAATACCACAGAACTCAGCAAACACATTTGGGACCTCAAAGACAATAATGTTGAATATTCAATAACATGGCAAATTCTTGCATCCAGCACACCTTACAATAGTGGTAATAAAAGATGCAACCTATGCTTGAAAGAGAAACTGTTTATTATTTACCGTCCAGACCTGTCATCCCTCAACAAGCGCAGCGAAATTGTAACAGCATGCCGCCATAGACGGAAACACCTCCTAGGTAACACATGAGCCAATCACCACGCCCCTAGGCCAGCCTGTACCCACCCACTCTGTGCCCTATATAAACTATGGTATGCGAATGCTCCCATTAAAATCTCCTGATGATTGAGGGTACCCCCCCTCATGAAACAGGCCTGTAGAGATGAAATAGTCTTGTGATTTTTTTCCCACACATACATATATTGCGCTCTACTATGGTATCGAGCACTATTTTTTGGATAACCTTATTAAGACATATATATATATATATATATATATATATATATATATATATATATATATATATATATATATATATATATATATATATATATATATATATATAATCTCCTGATGATTGAGGGAACCCCTCATGAAACAGGCCTGTAGAGATGAAGTAGTCTTGTGATTTTTTTTCCCACACATACATATATTGCGCTCTACTATGGTATCGAGCACTATTTTTTGGATAACCTTATTAAGACATATATATATATATATATATATATATATATATATATATATATATATATATATATATATATAATATTCATTTACACATATACACACACATAACACTCATCTACTCATTGTTGAGTTAAGGGTTGAATTGTCCATCCTTGTTCTATTTGTCACTCTTTTTCTAACCATGCTGAACACCCTCTCTGATGATGCATTGATGTGTGGCACGCACAAAAGTGCTTTCATCAAATGCACTAGATGGCAGTATTGTCCTGTTTAAGAGTGTCACAACATTGCTGTTTACGGCAGACGAACTGCTTTATGGTAGACGAAAACGTGACTGCTGTTGTTGTGTGTTGTTGCCGCGCTGGGAGGACGTTAATGAAACTGCCTAACAATAAACCCACATAAGAAACCAAGAACTCGCCCTCCATCATTCTACAGTTATAACATGATTGGGCAGGTATGCTTGTTTATATTGTGTGCCTGAATTTCGGGAGATTTTCGGGAGAAAATTTGTCCCGGGAGGTTTTCGGGAGAGGCGCTGTATTTCGGGAGTCTCCCGGAAAATCCGGGAGGGTTGGCAAGTATGGCCATTCTAAAACTTTCATTCTAGTCTGATTTAGCCATTCCTTTACCACTTTTGACGTCATTGTCCTGTTGGAACACCCAACTGCGCCCAAGACCCAACCTGATGATTTTAGCTTGTCCTGAACAATTTGGAGCTAATCCTCCTTTTTCATTGTCCCATTTACTCTCTGTAAAGCAGCAGTTCCATTGGCAGCAAAACAGGCCCAGAGCATAATACTACCACCACCATGCTTGGCGGTAGGCATTCTGTTCCTGGGATTAAAGGCCTCACCTTTTCTCCTCCAAACATATTGCTGGGTATTGTGGCCAAACAACTTCATTTTTGTTTCAACCATGACATTATGTTCTTTACAAGTGTATGTACACTTTTGATCGCGAATGTATACAAATATATATATGTGTGTGTGTGTGTGTGTGTGTGTGTGTGTGTGTGTGTGTGTGAGTGTGCGCGTGTGTGTGTGTGTGTTAAAAAGAAGCTAAAATCCATCCATGTCCATCCAGCCTACGTGTTCTTCAGCACATCCTGGTAATCACATCACCTCCGTGTCATGGAGCACACTTAGCCCTGATTATGACACACACACACACACACACACACACACACACACACACACACACACACACACACACACACACACACACACACACACACACACACGGCACGCTGAGATCCACTTAAGCCTAATTACATGTCTGACTGTGTTTCTAACATGTGACATTGTCCACCGGCTGGACTTTAAACGCGGACTTTAAGTGCTGCACTCGGAGCCAATGGACACACACACACACACACACACACACACACACACACACACACACACACACACACACACACACACACACACACACACTTGTATGTCATGTATCACACACAACAAGGTAGCATTGAGGAGCATAGCCATGTCAGCTACGTGCTAACATTACATTTTAGCATCATGCTAATTTAACAACATTAGCATGGCTATGTTAGCAAGATGCTAACATTACATTTTAACATCTTGCTAATTTAGTAAAAGCCGCGTAGCTATGTTACCTGCAGGCTAGAATTACTTTTTTAAAATCATCTTAGTTGAGCAAGACTAGCATAGCAGTGTTAGCTAGAAGCTAGCATTACATTTTAAACATCATGCTAATTTAGTAAAAGTTGCATAGCTATGTTACCTACATGCTCGAATCACATTTTAACATCATATTAAGTGAGCAAAACTAGCATAGCAGTGTTAGCCAGATGCTAATAGTACATTTTAACATTGTTGCTAAGTTAGCAACTCAAGCATAGCTATGTGAGCTACGCGCTAACAGTGCCCTTTAACATCGTGCCAAGTTCAAAACAGTAGCACAGCTATGTTAGCTATGAATGCTAACATTACATTTTAACATCTTAACTTAACAAGACTAGCATAGCAATGCTAATATTACATTTTGACATCGCGCTAAGCAAGCAATTCAAGCAAAGCTATGTGAGCTACACGCTAACAGTACATTGTGACATCGTGCCAAGTTAAAAACAGTAGCACAGCTATGTTAGCTACGAATGCTAACATTGCATTTTAGCATCTTAAGTTAACGAGACTAGCATAGCAATGTTAGCTAGATGCTAATATTACATTATAAACATCATGCTAATTTAGTAAAAGTAGCATAGCTATGTTACCTAGATGCTCGAATCACATTTTAACATCATATTAAGTGAGCAAGACTAGCATAGCAGTGTTAGCCAGATGCTAATATTACATCTTAACATTGTTGCTAAGTTAGCAACTCAAGCATAGCTATGTGAGCTACGCGCTAACGGTGCCCTTTAACATCGTGCCAAGTTAAAAACAGTAGCACAGCTATGTGAGCTACGAATGCTAACATTACATTTTAACATCTTAATTTAACGAGACTAGCATAGCAATGCTAATATTACATTTTGACATCGCGCTAAGCTACCAATTCAAGCATAGCTATGTGAGCTACACGCTAACAGTACATTGTGACATTGTGCCAAGTTAAAAACAGTAGCACAGCTATGTTAGCTACGAATGCTAACATTGCATTTTAGCATCTTAAGTTAACGAGACTAGCATAGCAATGTTAGCTAGAAGCTAATATTACATTTTAAACATCATGCTAATTTAGTAAAAGTTGGATAGCTATGTTACCTACATGCTCAAATCACATTTTAACATCATATTATGTGAGCAGGACTAGCATAGCAGTGCTAGCCAGATGCTAATATTACATTTTAACATTGTTGCTAAGTTAGCAACTCAAGCATAGCTGTGTGAGCTACATGCTAACAGTCCATTTTAACATCATGCTAAGTTAGCAACACTCGCGCAGCCGTGCGAGCTACATGCTAACGTTGCATTTTTACCATCATGCCAAGTTAGCAACATTAGCATAGGCATGTGAGCTACATGCTAACGTTACATTTTTACCATTATGCCAAATTAGCAACACTAGCATAGCCGTGTGAGCTACATGCTAATGTTAAATTTTTACCATCATGCCAAAATAACAACATTAGCATAGCCATGTCAGCTACATGCTAACAGTCCATTTTAACATCTCGCTAAGTTAGCTACACTAATGCAGCTGTGTGAGCTACATGCTAACAGTCCATTTTAACATCATGCTAAGTTAGCAACACTCGCGCAGCCGTGCGAGCTACATGCTAACGTTGCATTTTTACCATCATGCCAAGTTAGCAACATTAGCATAGGCATGTGAGCTACATGCTAACGTTACATTTTTACCATTATGCCAAGTTAGCAACATTAGCATAGCCGTGTGAGCTACATGCTAATGTTACATTTTTACCATCATGCCAAATTAGCAACATTAGCATAGCCACATCAGCTACATGCTAACAGTCCATTTTAACATTGTCAAGTTATGTTTTGTTTGTTTGTTTTCTCCCCTAACTTGAAAAGGGTTTGACTTTTTGACCAGGGGTTTCACTGGGACTTCACTCTTTGTTTTAATCCAATGATGAGACAAATCTCTGTTTATCCTTTTATTTTGGACTTGATTGTCTCTTTTTTTCATTGAATAGATGTAAGGTGAAAAACCTTTGGAAAAGGTGGACAAATACAAAAGTAAATAGGGACCAATATAAACAAATTACAATAAACCATTTTTTCAAGTAAAAGTGTTTCCAAAAGTACATGTAGTGACCTTTAACAGCTTGGATTTGGCATTTAAACATTTAACAACCACTTGGCAATTAAAATAAATTCAACACATTAAATCAAAAACATCAAAATAGTATAAGTAATCTCACCGTCAGCCACCCTGGTCTCTTTAAACAGTTGTCTCTATTGTATTTGGCAAAATCTCCTCGAGCAGTGTTTGTTGGCCTGAAGTCTGAGCTGGAGCTGCAGACTTAAAAAGAGTGGATTTGATTGCTTCAGGTGAGAGCCTTCCTGATTACTGATGGTCTTCAGCTGTTGGGAAATGTTGTCAGTAATTCCAGTTCTGTCCTCTGGGGGGAAATGGGAGCCAAACTGACATTTGGACATGAGGCCCTTCTGCTTGGGTGAAGGCTTTGGCCTTATGTAGAGTTTGCCAAAACACCTCCCACTCGATCTTTCCATGTATACATCGGGAAGATCGCCGACTGTAGGCAAACTAAGTGCACGTGATTGGTTTTGGTGGTTGTGCCAAGATTTTCTATTCCTGTTCCTCAGCAGGTAGTAGGACAACCAACCGTCTTACGTCTCTGTGCAGAACGGTGGCTTGAAGCTTTTCCTTTCTGCTGCTTGAATTGGGATGGCTGGTCTTTGCCTTTGGGGCTTTTGTCAGGGGGACACAGTAGCTTGGGAAAACCCGGATGCTTGCACTCGTCCACCACAGACCAGAGTCCTGGTCTTTGTACACCACCAGCCTGTCAGTAGTTGAGTTTTGGAAGATTGCGCCCTCTTGTGCTGCAAGAAAAATGTCTCTCAGGGCATCTTTCCTTTCTTCCACAGAGATGGCTCCTCTGGAGTAGACTGCCTCCCACTTTGGGCCATGCAAAGCCTGAACTTGTTGACGGAACCTTTTTGCTGCCCTCCAGACCATTGCAACTATTTTGACCAGTCTGGTCAGGACACTGAACCGTTTGACATCCACAAGGCTTTGAACAATTGACCCCCCTGTTGGCCGTCTCTGTTCTGTTTGGAGTTGGTTTCGATTGTGTTCGGGCTCTTTTTCCAGGAACTGTTTCCGAGCTTGGGCCCTTGTCAACATAGCAGCAAATGCCTTTCTCTGCAACTTGTTGATGCTCTCTCTGGCTGTGGTTGCTAGTTCCTTAACAGATTTGGTTTGCCACTCACTTTCTGGCAGACTCAAGAACTCGGGTCCATTTTGCCACTCTGAATGTTCATCCAGATCTTGAGGGCCTGCTTCTCTGGTGATGACATCTGCAATGTTTTGTGACCTAGGGATCCACAACCAATCCTGTACTGCTGTGCTGCTTTGAATCTCTTTGATCCGGTTGCCAAAGAATGTTTGATAGCCATAGCTTTCTCGCTGTATTGCACCGAGGACTGTTTGACTGTCAACAAAGTGAAACCACTTTCTGACTTGGATTTGGCCGTGCAGTTCGAAGAACTTCCTGAGTCGTGAGGCAAACATTGCTCCACACATTTCTGCTTTGACAGCATCACCTTTGTGGTCCAAGGGAGTTAGCTTTGCTTTGGATTCAACCAGTCTGATGATGGGACCCAGGTCTGTGATCCATCTCAGGTACATCACCGCTCCGTAAGCATGCTCACTTCCATCAGAGAATGTGATTGCCGAGGGTGGTTCAATAATGAAGCATTTGGGGGTTAGAGCCCTGGTGAACAGGATCTTGCTGAGTTGATGGTACTCCTCGAACAGATCGATTGCATTCCCTCTAAGGTCATCTGAGAGTGCAATGTCCCACGTGTCTTTGACTGGACGGCTTTCAGCCTTTGCCTCTTGAAACGCCTTCCGTACCAGAATAGCTCCCTTCTGCTTGGCAGGAGTTACAAGGCCAACTGGGTCGTACAGTCCTAACACTTGACTGAGAAGTTCTCTTCTTGTCAAAGGGTTGGGTGTCATGGCTCTTATTTCCTCTTGCAGAAGGTCTTCACCCAGCCGCATCTTTTGCTTCCTTTTTGAAAAGTTGATTCCGATTCTGACATGGAGCTTATCCTCCTCGACTTTGTAGCCCAGACCGAGTGCCTTGTTGTCATCATCGCTCATCTGGTTTGGTAAGATAATGGTCTTTTTCATTGTCCTTTCCTCTTCAGAGCGCTCCTTCCTCCCACTTTGCCCAGTGAAGACCCATGGCTTCAACTCAAACCCCCCGGTCTTCAGGATCCTCTCCACGTTGGCTGTGATGATGTTTAGCTGGTCATGGTTGTTGTGGGAAGTGAGGATGTCATCAACATAGCTGTCGTTGTGAAGCACTCGACGCTCCTCTTCAAGATGGGCAAAGAGAGGGAGGTTTGCAGTTTCACGCATTGCCAGCTGCGCTATGCACCCTGCTGGTTTGTCTCCTATGTTCACTCTTGTTATTGCGTATTCCTCCAGGTCCTCATTCTCTGCATCACGCCAGAGGAACCTGTAAAGGTGCACTTCTTGGTCTTCCAGCCAGATTGAGTTATACATCTTTTTGATGTCACCCAGCACAGCATGTGCTCCACTTCTGAATCGGAGAAGCACAGCTCGAATCTGGTTGAGGACGTCAGGGCCTTTCATCAGTAGGTCATTCATGCTGACGCCTCTGCACTTTTGACTGCTGTTCCAGACAATTCTCACTGGAGTTGTGACTGAGTGTGGATTAGGAGCAATGAGATGACTGAGATACCAAACGGGTCCATCCCACTTGGTGATGGTGTCTTTGGGTAGTTTGATGGCTGCTTGTCGATCAATCATGTCATGCACTTGTGCAGCATATGCCACCTTCCACTCAGGTGTTTTGGCAAGTTGCTTTTCCGTTCTCAGGAATGTGGCCTCAACTGTTTTTCTATTATTTGGTAGTGACATGGGGTCCTCCACCCAAGGATACCTGGCATGCCAATGTGGCTCTTTGCTGTGGTTGTCCTCCGTGACATAGGTGAGGCCACCCTTTACCACCTCAAGCTCTCGCTCCTCTGCAAGAGTCATTTCTTTGCCGCCTGGTTGACATTTTCCACAGCGGCATCCTCCACACTTCGGGTCACATGCTGCACCAATACTGTCCCATTTCCACCAGTCTAGGAAGTCCCGGTTGGTGGTTGAAGTGTTTGACCTCCGGAACTTGGCGTGAACCTGAGTGTTGGGAGGTTTTTTACAAGCTGGGCCAGTGAGTTCTTCATACCTCAAAGCAGCAGTCCTCATTGATCTCGCAAAGTGTGTTTTGGACATGTGGGCGGAAACGGTGAGGTCTTCAAAGAGTTCAGGATGAGAGCCTCCAACTGTCATTCCCAGTGGCCCGTCCCACAGTACAAGGTCTCCGATACCTCTGATCCGTTGAGGTGCTAGCTGGCCCTCTCTGTGACTTATGAGCAAACTGACTTCATCGGGTCTTGTCAGAGCTCCAAGTGGGACATCCGGAAATAATTTCTGCAGCTGTTTGGAGTCCACACTTTTATGGATGTCTACAATGCTGTCCAGACCATAACAGACCAATTGATGAGATTTCATAGTGCCTTTTGGAGTCTTCACTCTGATCTTCAAGAGGTACCGCTTTGTTTCCACAATGGTCTTCATTCCTCCGACACCATGTACAATGAGTGTGATGTCTTCGCTCCTGAGGTTCAGTTTGTCTGCAGCCTTGTGGGTGATGTAATTGGTGTCGGACGCCAGGTCGATCAGTGTTCCAATCTTTTCTCCAGCGTTTGCGGTGACCTCCAATAACATCATCATTACTGGCAGTTCTTGCAATCCACTTTCAGCTAAAAGTCCTGATTTAACTTTTGTGGTGTTGAACGTCTTGGATGCAGCATTGGAGAACGCATCATGAAACTGCCTTGCCAGCTCTGGGGAAAGCTTCTTGACAAAGTTCTCTTGTTCTTCTGTGTATGTTCTCCTGCTTTTGCCATCCATTGAGCCAGGTTTGCTCTTTTTCTGTGCCGAGCTGCTTTTCTTGTTTGGACAGAGGTAGAAATGATGCTCAGGTGCATGTTCATCCTTGCAGGCATGGTTGGTGCATAGGAAATCATCTTTGCAGTCTGAACTGTCATCATGGACTTCAAGACATCTCTTGCATGCTCCCAACTTCTTAGCAGCAGCCTTCTTCTCTGCAAGCTGAAGTGCCCGGAACTGCATGCAATAGTACAGCTTCTTCCTGTGCTTCCCATCTCCACAGACAACACAGCCAGTGTGGTCATCACTTGCTTTGGTGGATTTTGTCCTAGCATGTCTTGGCTCAGGCTTCGATTCCCTCTTGTTAGGTTCCTCATCCAGTTGTTCCAGCTGCTCATATATGCTCTCTTGCTCTTTGAGGAAGTCCAAGAGACCGTCAAACCTGCTTGCTGGAGTCACAGCATTCCTGGTGTCTGCTGCATAGATGAGCCATTCCTTTCTGAGAGGTCCTGGGAGTTTCCCCTCAATCGACTTGGTTACAAGTGGGTTTTTGATGGCACCGGTGTCCCCAAGCTCACTGAGATCTTGAAGCGCCTTCTCCACATCTTGGATTAGCTCCACGATTTTTCGCGTCTGGGTACTTTTGACGGGTTGGATTCTTTGCAACTCCTCCACTATCTCTATAGCAATGGAAGTCCGGTTGCCATAGCGGTTCTCTAGAACACGGAAGATGTCATCGGCAGTGTTATGAGTGGTGAGACGAAGGTCTTTCCTGATCTGGTCCTCAACACTGTCCAGCAATTGGGCCTTCTTCACCTCCTTGGAACCAGTTGGCTCACCTTGTCTCTGGAGTGCTTCCCAGTCCTTTTTCCACCTGTGGAATTCACGTTTGTTTCCAGTGAATTTAGGAAGGGCTGTGGGTTTCAACTTGATGGCTGGCACAGGATGACTGGGAGCAATTGGTTCCCTCCTGACTTCTTCCTTCATCCTCTGTTGTATGAAGTCAGCCTTCTTGGAAACCAACTTGGTGGTCTGTAGTTCCAGACATTTTAAGCTTGTCCGAATTTCAACTACTGTATCTTCAGGGACCCATTGTCTCCACCGACCATGCACCTCCTTTGCAGTCTTCACCAGTCCTTCCAGATGGTTCAGCATGAACTCATATCCATCCAGGTTCATATCCTCCGGTTCCACAGCAGTGGTGCGTCTACACTCCTCATCTGCTGCCAGAAGAGCTATGGACATTTCATCTTTTCCAAACTTGTACCACAGGGCCTTCTGGAGTTGACCTTTGACCTTTGCCCGCTTTGACTCACACTCCCTTGAAGTATTATCCAGATCTTCTTGTTGCTCTTGGGTGAGTTCAGTTTCTCCATCTTTTAGCTGTGTCAGAAGTTTGGCCTCTACCTTGTCATTGGCTTCCATGACTTTGTCAACTGCTGCGATGAGTGTCTTGAAACTGTCTCTGAGCTCCTCCTCAGACAAGTCATCATGGTTCCTGGTGAGGCTGTTGACAAGGCGGGTGAATGATGCTTTTGCAGTTGTCCTCTCGGTCTTTAGCTGGTCAAGCACCTTCTTGTCAGCCATATTTACAGCACAAGTGGAGTTGGAGTAAATTTGGTGAAATTAACTTTTAAATCTTTGGTCCAGATCTCCTTTTCCTGGTTGTCCAGTGGGGATCGGTTTTTCACTGTCAAGTTATGTTTTGTTTGTTTGTTTTCTCCCCTAACTTGAAAAGGGTTTGACTTTTTGACCAGGGGTTTCACTGGGACTTCACTCTTTGTTTTAATCCAATGATGAGACAAATCTCTGTTTATCCTTTTATTTTGGACTTGATTGTCTCTTTTTTTCATTGAATAGATGTAAGGTGAAAAACCTTTGGAAAAGGTGGACAAATACAAAAGTAAATAGGGACCAATATAAACAAATTACAATAAACCATTTTTTCAAGTAAAAGTGTTTCCAAAAGTACATGTAGTGACCTTTAACAGCTTGGATTTGGCATTTAAACATTTAACAACCACTTGGCAATTAAAATAAATTCAACACATTAAATCAAAAACATCAAAATAGTATAAGTAATCTCACCGTCAGCCACCCTGGTCTCTTTAAACAGTTGTCTCTATTGTATTTGGCAAAATCTCCTCGAGCAGTGTTTGTTGGCCTGAAGTCTGAGCTGGAGCTGCAGACTTAAAAAGAGTGGATTTGATTGCTTCAGGTGAGAGCCTTCCTGATTACTGATGGTCTTCAGCTGTTGGGAAATGTTGTCAGTAATTCCAGTTCTGTCCTCTGGGGGGAAATGGGAGCCAAACTGACATTTGGACATGAGGCCCTTCTGCTTGGGTGAAGGCTTTGGCCTTATGTAGAGTTTGCCAAAACAAACATCATGCTAAGTTAGCAACACTAATGCAGCTGTGTGAGCTACATGCTAACAGTCCATTTTAACATCATGCTAAGTTAGCAACACTAGCGCAGCCGTGTGAGCTACATGCTAACGTTGCATTTTTACCATCATGTCAAGTATGCAACATTAGCATAGGCACGTGAGCTACATGCTAACGTTACATTTTACCAGCATGCCAAGTTAGCAACATTAGCATAGCCATGTGAGCTACATGCTAACAGTCCATTTTAACATCTCGCTAAGTTAGCAACACTAATGCCGCTGTGTGAGCTACATGCTAACAGTCCATTTTAACATCATGCTAAGTTAGCAACACTAGCGCAGCCGTGTGAGCTACATGCTAACGTTGCTTTTTTACCATCATGTCAAGTTAGCAACATTAGCATAGGCATGTGAGGTACATGCTAACGTTACATTTTTACCATCATGCCAAGTTAGCAACATTAGCATAGCCGTGTGAGCTACATGCCAACGTCGCATTTTTACCATCATGACAAGTTAGCAACATTAGCATAGGCATGTCAGCTACATGCTAACAGTCCATTTTAACATTATCCTAAGTTAGCAACACTAATGCAGCTGTGTGAGCTACATGCTAACAGTCCATTTTAACATCATGCTAAGTTAGCAACACTCGCGCAGCCGTGCGAGCTACATGCTAACGTTGCATTTTTACCATCATGCCAAGTTAGCAACATTAGCATAGGCATGTGAGCTACATGCTAACGTTACATTTTTACCATTATGCCAAATTAGCAACACTAGCATAGCCGTGTGAGCTACATGCTAATGTTAAATTTTTACCATCATGCCAAAATAACAACATTAGCATAGCCATGTCAGCTATATGCTAACAGTCCATTTTAACATCATGCTAAGTTAGCAACACTAGCGCAGCCGTGTGAGCTACATGCTAACGTTGCATTTTTACCATCATGCCAAGTTAGCAACATTAGCATAGCCATGTGAGCTACATGCTAACATTACATTTTTACCATTATGCCAAGTTAGCAACATTAGCATAGCCGTGTGAGCTACATGCTAATGTTACATTTTTACCATCATGCCAAATTAGCAACATTAGCATAGCCATGTCAGCTACATGCTAACAGTCCATTTTAACATCTCGCTAAGTTAGCAACACTATTGCCGCTGTGTGAGCTACATGCTAACAGTCAATTTTAACATCATGCTAAGTTAGCAACACTAATGCAGCTGTGTGAGCTACATGCTAACAGTCCATTTTAACATCATGCCAAGTTAGCAACATTAGCATAGGCATGTGAGCTACATGCTAACGTTACATTTTAACATCATGCTAAGTTAGCAACACTCGCGCAGCCGTGCGAGCTACATGCTAACGTTGCATTTTTACCATCATGCCAAGTTAGCAACATTGGCATAGGCATGTGAGCTACATGCTAACGTTAGATTTGAACATTATAACGGGTTGTGTTTTGGATCATGAAAAAGCCAGCGATACTTTCATAGCAAAATTATGACAATAATGCGTTTGCACGGGTAATGGAGTTCACCTCGAGGTCACGTGACCACAATGGCACCTTTCAGATCAGGTAATATCATTTTCTAAACGGATGCAAATGTGCCCTCCTGAAAAAGAGTCGATTGTTATGCTAATGCCGCCGCGTCCTTTCTTCCGCTGAGACGTTTGTCGGGCTGAAGCGACCAGACTCACGCTCGGTCTTTTGGAACTCGTTTGTTCCCTGGAAGGAACCACGCAGGTGAGCCCTGAAGCACACCTGAGGAGCATTTTAAGGGTCCCTATGTCCCGTCCTGTGTTCCATGGTCCTCTTTGTGTTGTGCTGATCGGATTCTCTGATTGGTTTCAGACCCTTCAGTTCTCGGTCCTGGGCGGAGCCACAGGGCACAGCTGGTTCCATACAGGAACCAAGGGCTTTTGTCAAAGGCTGGCAACGCAGTCGAGAGAATGTGTACACAACCGCTACAATGGTGTCGTGACCCGGATTAAAGTGAGGTTTAGGGGGGGGAAGTGTAACAGTTATTTCCCACCTGACTGTAGTAGATCCAATCTGAACCATACTGTACCATAGAGATCTAAGTTAAACCATCGCAATCCAAGGTGAACCGTATACAACTAGACTGAACCATTGGGATCCAAACTGAACCATAGAGATCCAGAGTTGAGAATTGGGATCCAAACTGAACCTAATAAATCCAAACTGTACCATAGAGCTCTAAGTTAAACCATCACAATCCAAGGTGAACCGTATACAACTAGACTGAACCATTGGGATCCAAGCTGTACCACAGAGATCTAGAGTTAAAGATTGGGATCCAAAATGAACCTAACAAATCTAAACTGTACCATAGTGATGTCAAGTGAACCATAGCAATCGAAACTGAACCAGAGCGATCCAAACTGTACCATAGAGATCTAAGTTAAACCATCACAATCCAAGGTGAACCATATAGACCTAGACCAAACCATTGGGATCCAAACTGTACCACAAAGATCTAGAGTTAAGAATTGGGATCATAGCTGTACCATAGCTGTACCAGAGCAATCCAAACTAAACCATAGAAATCAAGAGTTAAGAATTGGGATCCAAACTGAACCTAACAAATCCAAACAGTACCATAGTGATCTCAAGTGAACCATAGCAATCGAAACTGAACCAGAGCGATCCAAACTGTACCATAGAGATCTAAGTTAAACCATCGCAATCCAAGGTGAACCGTGTAGAACTAGACTGAACCATTGGGATCCAAACTGAACCATAGAGATCTAGAGTTGAGAATTGGGATCCAAACTGAACTTAATAAATCCAAACTGTATCATAGAGATCTAAGTTTAACCATCACAATCCAAGGTGAACCATATAGATCTAGACTGAACCATTGGGATCCAAACTGTACCACAGAGATCTAGAGTTAAAGATTGGGATCCAAAATTAACCTAACAAATCTAAACTGTACCATAGCGATCCAAACGTAACCAGATAAATCAAGAGTTAAGAATTGGGATCCAAACTGAACCTAACAAATCCAAACAGTACCATAGTGATCTCAAGTGAATCATAGCAATCGAAACTGAACCAGAGCGATCCAAACTGTACCATAGAGATCTAAGTTAAACCATCACAATCCAAGGTGAACCATATAGATCTAGACCAAACCATTGGGATCCAAACTGTACCACAAAGATCTAGAGTTAAGAATTGGGATCCAAAATTAACCCTAACACATCCAAACTGTACCATAGCAATCCAAACTAAACCATAGAAATCAAGAGTTAAGAATTTGGATCCAAACTGAACCCAACAAATCCAAACAGTACCATAGTGATCTCAAGTGAATCATAGCAATCGAAACTGAACCAGAGCTATCCAAACTGTACCATAGAGATCTAAGTTAAACCATCGCAATCCAAGGTGAACCGTGTAGAACTAGACTGAACCATTGGGATCCAAACTGAACCATAGAGATTTAGAGTTAAGAATTGGGATCCAAAATTAACCCTAACAAATCGAAACTGTACCATCCATCCATCCATCCATTTTTCTACCGCTTATTCCCTTCGGGGTCGTGGGGGGCGCTGGAGCCTATCTCAGCTACAATCAGGCGGAAGGCGGGGTACACCCTGGAGAAGTCGCCACCTCATCGCAGGAAACTGTACCATAGCAATCCAAACTAAACCATAGAAATCAAGAGTTAAGAATTGGGATCCAAACTGAACCTAACAAATCCAAACAGTACCATAGTGATCTCAAGTGAATCATAGCAATCGAAACTGAACCAGAGCGATCCAAACTGTACCATAGAGATCTAAGTTAAACCATCGCAATCCAAGGTGAACCGTGTGGAACTAGACTGAACCATTGGGATCCAAACTGAACCATAGAGATCTAGAGTTAAGAATTGGGATCCAAAATTAACCCTAACAAATCGAAACTGTACCATCCATCCATCCATCCATTTTTCTACCGCTTATTCCCTTCGGGGTCGTGGGGGGCGCTGGAGCCTATCTCAGCTACAATCAGGCGGAAGGCGGGGTACACCCTGGAGAAGTCGCCACCTCATCGCAGGAAACTGTACCATAGAAATCCAAACTAAACCATAGAAATCAAGAGTTAAGAATTGGGATCCAAACTGAACCGAACAAATCCAAACAGTACCATAGTGATCTCAAGTGAATCATAGCAATCGAAACTGAATCAGAGCTATCCAAATTGTACCATAGAGATCTAAGTTAAACCATCGCAATCCAAGGTGAACCGTGTAGAACTAGACTGAACCATTGGGATCCAAACTGTACCACAGAGATCTAGAGTTAAAGATTGGGATCCAAAATTAACCTAACAAATCCAAACTGTACCATAGCGATCCAAACGTAACCATATAAATCAAGAGTTAAGAATTGGGATCCAAACTGAACCGAACAAATCCAAACAGTACCATAGTGATCTCAAGTGAATCATAGCAATCGAAACTGAACCAGAGCGATCCAAACTGTACCATAGAGATCTAAGTTAAACCATCGCAATCCAGGGAGAACCGTGTAGAACTAGATTGAATCATTGGGATCCAAACTGAACCATAGAGATCTAGAGTTAAGAATTGGGATCCAAAATTAACCCTAACAAATCCAAACTGTACCATAGCAATCCAAACTAAACCATAGAAATCAAGAGTTAAGAATTGGGATCCAAACTGAACCTAACAAATCCAAACTGTACCATAGTGATCTAAGTTAAACCATCACAATCCAAGGTGAACAATATAGATCTAGACTGAACCATAGTGATCCAAACTGTTCCACAGAGATCTAGATTTAAGAATTGTGATCCAAACTGAACCTTACAAATCTAAACTGTACCATAGCAATCGAAACTGAAACAAAGAGATCCAAGCTGTACCATAGAGATCTAGAGTTAAGCATTGGGATCCTAACTTTACCATACAGTTTTTGAGTGAACCATAGCAATCCAAGCTGTACCATAGAGATCGAGAGTGAGCCATTGCAATCCAAACTGAACCTAACAGATCCAAACTGTACCATGGTGATTTAAAGTAAACCATAGCTATCAAAACTGAAACAAAGAGATCCAAACTGTACCATTGAGATCGAGAATGAACCATTGTGATCCAATCTGAACCTAACAGATCTGAACTGTACCATAGTGATCCAAACTGAACCGTAGAGATCTAGGTTAAACCATAGCAATTCGAAGTGAACCATAGAGAACTAGAGTGAACTATTGTGACCCAAACTGAGCCTTACCACATCCAAACTGTACCATAGTCATCTAAAGTGAACCGTAGCAAACTAAACTGAAACAAAGATATCCAAATTGAACCACAGCGATCCAAACTGAACCTAATCGATCCAAACTGTACCATAGTGATCTCAAGTGAACCATAGCAATCGAAACTGAACCAGAGCGATCCAAACTCTACCATAGAGATCTAAGTTAAACCATCGCAATCCAAGGTGAACCATATAGATCTAGACTGAACCATAGCGATCCAAACTGTTCCACAGAGATCTAGATTTAAGAATTGTGATCCAAACTGAACCTTACAAATCCAAACTGTACCATAGCAATCGAAACTGAAACAAAGAGATCCAAGCTGTACCATAGAGATCTAGAGTTAAGCATTGGGATCCTAACTTTACCATACAGTTTTAGAGTGAACCATAGCAATCCAAGCTGTACCATAGAGATCGAGAGTGAGCCATTGCAATCCAAACTGAACCTAACAGATCCAAACTGTACCATGGTGATTTAAAGTGAACCATAGCTATCAAAACCAGAAACAAAGAGATCCAAACTGTACCATTGAGATCGAGAATGAACCATTGTGATCCAATCTGAACCTAACAGATCTGAACTGTACCATAGTGATCCAAACTGAACCGTAGAGATCTAGGTTAAACCATAGGAATTCGAAGTGAACCATAGAGAACTAGAGTGAACTATTGTGACCCAAACTGAGCCTTACCACATCCAAACTGTACCATAGTCATCTAAAGTGAACCGTAGCAAACTAAACTGAAACAAAGATATCCAAATTGAACCATAGCGATCCAAACTGAACCTAATCGATCCAAACTGTACCATTGTGATCTCAAGTGAACCATAGCAATCGAAACTGAACCAGAGCGATCCAAACTGTACCATAGAGATCTAAGTTAAACCATCGCAATCCAAGATGAACCATATAGATCTAGACTGAACCATAGCGATCCAAACTGTTCCACAGAGATCTAGATTTAAGAATTGTGATCCAAACTGAACCTTACAAATCCAAACTGTACCATAGCAATCGAAACTGAAACAAAGAGATCCAAGCTGTACCATAGAGATCTAGAGTTAAGCATTGGGATCCTAACTTTACCATACAGTTTTAGAATGAACCACAGCAATCCAAACTGAACCATAGAGATCGAGAGTGAGCCATTGCAGTCCAAACTTAACCTAACAGATCCAAACTGTACCATGGTGATTTAAAGTGAACCATAGCTATCAAAACTGAAACAAAGAGATCCAAACTGTACCATTGAGATCAAGAATGAACCATTGTGATCTAATCTGAACCTAACAGATCTGAACTGTACCATAGTGATCCAAACTGAACCGTAGAGATCTAGGTTAAACCATAGCAATTCGAAGTGAACCATAGAGAACTAGAGTGAACTATTGTGACCCAAACTGAGCCTTACCACATCCAAACTGTACCATAGTCATCTAAAGTGAACTGAAACAAAGATATCCAAATTGAACCATAGCGATCCAAACTGAACCTAATCGATCCAAACTGTACCATAGTGATCTCAAGTGAACTGAACAGATGCGACGTGCACTAGACCACTTGGTGCTGTCTAAGAGCAGTTTGCACCTTCAGGCCCCAACAAAGATGCGATGGTTTCCAGGTGAAAAAGCTCCTCGTCAGTCCCGCCTACGTCTCAGTGCTCTTTTCTTAGCGGCTCACACCTGATGAATATTCATGAGGTGTTGCTGAAAGGAGGCTGAGCACACAAAGGTGACAGCCGTCACCCTCAGGGGGCGGCTGTTGTTCAGCGAGAGAAAGGAGCAGTAAAAGAAGTATTTCTCACCTGAGAGTGAACTGCTCCACGTGAGAGAAGGTCTTCATATAGACGCCGAACGCCACCGTCTTGCCGAGCCGGACCGGACTGGGAGGCACCAGAACGTCCACGTTCTCGTCCAGCGTCAGCAGTTCTCCTTTGGCTGAGACCGGACCAACGGTCACGGCCACAGAACCGACTTTCTGCATGTCCTGAAGTCCTTCGTCCACCGGAGGGCTCCACGGCATGCCCAGACCCCCGAGAGGCCCCAAGTTAGTCGCCGGACTTTTCCACGGCTCGTTAACAATAGGGGGACACTCCAGTCCGGCGCCCTCCACTGGTATGACGGAGTAATACACCTCCAATGATGGCAGCGCGGCGTCCACGGGTCTCCTTCTCGCCTGGAGGGGCATAAACCAGGCTGGGGGGATCTCCAGGCGGACAACGCACAATCCGGACGGTCCCATGAGTCTGCAACCGGCCGACGGGGCCACTTCATTGGTGTCTCGGACCGCCAAGGCTCGGACACAGGGGAGGAGGCCCGGGAGATGGGGGCCCGACTCGTCCCAACGTCTACCCACCAAGTAGAACAGAACCTGGAAGCAAAATGAATGCATCACTGAAGAAGAAGAAGTCAGTTGAGGTTTTAAGACTGTCTAAGAGTCATAAACACATCGTATTGAATGAATCAAGACCGAGGACAAACTGAAGAACTACCAGAGTCAAAGTACCTGGATCCAGGGATTTGTGGACCCCACTCTGGGCACCACCACGTGACCCTTCACCTTCCAGTTCAGGGTCACATGCCCCGGCGTCAGATGCAGACCCTGGAGCAGCTCCACGGGGACGGTCTGCTCGGCGCTCAGGTTGCCGTAGCTGCAGGCGACCGAGGGCAGGGCGTGCGGGGCGGCCACGCCCGCCTCCAGCTGGTGCAGGAAGAAGGGCTCGGTGCGCGAGCCCAGGCTGCCGTTGCGCATGACGTCCTGATTGGCTTCCCGCAAGAAGAAGGCGGAGTCGGCGCCGCTCAGCTGGCACTGCACCGGCAGGTAGGTGGGGAGGGAGGCGGAGAAACGGGGCTGGGCCGAGTCCGACCCCGGGCCCGGACCGCCGCCGGTCGCTCCTGAATGACCGCCGGATACTGAAAGAAGAAGAGACAAGCAGATGTTCGATTGTCAACTTACACTCTTTGATTGGTCACCAAAACATTGACTGTACACACACACAAAAACACACACACACACACTGTACATACACATTTACTGGATTTGCACACACACACATATACAGTATATATACAGGTATTAGAGATGCGCGGTTTGCGGGCACAACCGCGGAGTCCACGGATTATCCGCGGATCGGGCGGATGAAATTAAAAAAAATAAGATTTTATCCGCGCGCGGGTCGGGTCGGAAGGATTAATTAGATTTTTTTTTTTTTTTTTTTTTTTTTTTGCGGGTGGCAGTTAAACCAATTGGTAAATATATATACATAGTTAAATGTTGTTACCCACATACGAAAAACGAGCAGGCACCTGCAGCATATGCCACAACAGAAGAAAAAAAAAGAAAAGAGATGGACACTTTTACGGAGCGGAGAAGGGACGCCTCGCCGGGGTCCGGGACCGAGGCCCCTTCCCCCGAGAGGGCCCCACCGGGAGCCGTAGCTGAGGCGATCCGCGAGAAGGGCCCGACGCACGTCCAGGGTCACCACCGCGCCCACCGCACCGACACCCCGCCTCGTCCGCCTTCGCCGCGGCCGGCGTCACGCGCAGCAGGTAAGCAGCTTACCTGCCCGCCACCCCCGTGGCCGGGGGCTCGTAACATGGGTCACTCCGCGCGCTCCGCCCGCGCAGCTTACCTGCCCGCCACCCCTGTTGCCGGGGGCGCGTAACAGGGGTCACTCCGCGCGCAGTGCGCTCACGAAAGGGGTGGGGCTCACCCTGGTTGATATAGAGAGCAGGACGGTGGCCATGGAAGTCGGAACCCGCTAAGGAGTGTGTAACAACCCACCTGCCGAATCAACTAGCCCTGAAAATGGATGGCGCTGGAGCGTGGGCCCATACCTGGCCGTCGCCGGCAGCCAGACGCGCTTGGAGGTGCGCTCAGCGCGGCTCCCATATGATTGCGCACTGGTGTGCGTCTGGGTCGTGACAGCGTGGCACGCGAAAGTCTGTGCTGCATTGGATCAGTCTCCTTTCTTTAACAGGCAAAAGCTTTATAACCTCACCATACCTGCCAACTTTTGAAATCAGAAAAACCTAGTAGCCAGGGTCCAAGGGCCGCAGGCCCCGGTAGGTCCAGGACAAAGTCCTGGCGGAGGGTTCAGGGCTTCGCCCCCTGACGCAAAATGATTATTAGCATTCAGACAGGTTAAAATGTTGCTAAAACCATCACTTTTCTATCAGTCACAGTGACTTTTCAAAACAAAAATATTACAGCAAAAATCATATGGGTTGATTGACATGTTTATTCTGTAAGCTAACTTCAATAGTTTGAAATTATTTTGACAGTTAATGCCAGTTATCTTGTCAACCTTTCACAAGACTTCAATTTGTTCATTGAAAGTATAAACACTTTTTACAGTAAACAAATGGTAAAACAGTACTAAACAATTCCATTAAAAAAAAAATTGGTGTCATTATTAACTTTCTGTCCAAGCTTGTATAATCTACTGCCTTGTTCAATTGTAAAAAATATTCTGTGCCTAAAATTCACATTTCTATCACAATTATCATACTGTAAACATGGTAAGCTAACTTCATTAAAATTAATAGTCCTGTCAATAGCATGGAATTACAATTCAAATGGTTTTTTTTGTAAGCCTTTCAAAAGAATTCAAAATATGAAAAATTAATGAAAATGAATTGAAGCCATCAGACACTTGAAAAGTGGCACATCACATCTCTAATGTAATCATTTGAACTTTTCAACAGAAATAGCACTGCAAAAATATTAAGGACATACTTCTGTATTTTGGTAGTTATGCTGTCAACATTTAACAAGATTTCTTCAACTTGGACTTGAAAGCATAAATAGTATAAACACTTTTAACAGTATGTCGTGCTGTGAAATACAGCCGACAGGATTGCGCACCAAACACGAAGCAAGGCCAAAGCGCATATGCATGGTGCAGGAGAACAAAGGACTTCTTTCATTTAAGGTTTGTGATAAACCATCAAACTCATTCGTTAAAAGGACTCTATAGTAATATAAAGCGAATTTTTCTGGACATTATCATGCAAGAAAAGTTTATTTTTGGGACCGCGATCACCGCGTAATGATTTTTAAAGGTTGCATTACAAACATTTAACTGTCCCATGTGATCAGCCAGTGCGATTGGAAATCCATGCTCAATTATTGCCTCCGTAAATAAAACTTCGGGCGGGTGCGGGCGGATGGCGGGCGGGTGCAGTTCTGATCAAACGTTACATCGGGTGGATGGCGGATGGTTGACGACTTTCTGACGCGGTTGCGGATGAAATAAATTGCCTATCCGCGCATCTCTAACAGGTATATATATATATATATGTATGTGTGGGAAAAAAATCACAAGACTACTTCATCTCTACAGGCCTGTTTCATGAGGGGTTCCCTCAATCATCAGGAGATGAAAAAATAAATAAATAAAAAAATCTCCTGATGATTGAGGGAACCCCTCATGAAACAGGCCTGTAGAGATGAAGTAGTCTTGTGATTTTTTTTCCCACACATACATATATTGCGCTCTACTATGGTATCGAGCAATATTTTTTGGATAACCTTATTGAGACATATATATATATATATATATATATATATATATATATATATATATATACAGTGGGGCAAAAAAGTATTTAGTCAGCCACCAATTGTGCAAGTTCTCCCACTTAAAATGATGACAGAGGTCTGTCATTTTCATCATAGGTACACTTCAACTGTGAGAGACAGAATGTGAAAAAAAAATCCAGGAATTCACATTGTAGGATTTTTAAAGAATTTATTTGTAAATTATGGTGGAAAATAAGTATTTGGTCAATAACAAAAATTCTACTCAATACTTTGTAATATAACCTTTGTTGGCAATGACAGAGGTCAAACGATTACTATAGGTCTTTACCAGGTTTGCACACACAGTAGCTGGTATTTTGTCCCATTCCTCCATGCAGATCTTCTCGAGAGCAGTGATGTTTTGGGGCTGTCGCCGGGCAACACAGACTTTCAACTCCCTCCACAGATTTTCTATGGGGTTGAGGTCTGGAGACTGGCTAGGCCACTCCAGGACTTTCAAAGGCTTCTTACGGAGCCACTCCTTCGTTGCCCAGGCGGTGTGTTTGGGATCATTGTCATGCTGGAAGACCTAGCCACGTTTCATCTTCAAAGCTCTCTCTGATAAAAGGAGGTTTTGGCTCAAAATCTCATGATACATGGCCCCGTTCATTCTTTCTTTAACACGGATCAGTCGGCCTGTCCCCTTAGCAGAAAAACAGCCCCAAAACATGATGTTTCCACCCCCATGCTTCACAGTAGGTATGGTGTTCTTGGGATGCAACTCAGTATTCTTCTTCCTCCAAACACGACGAGTTGAGTTTATACCAAAAAGTTCTATTTTGGTTTCATCTGACCACATGACATTCTCCCAATCCTCTGCTGTATCATCCATGTGCTCTCTGGCAAACTTCAGACGGGCCTGGACATGCACTGGCTTAAGCAGGGGGACACGTCTGGCACCGCAGGATTTGATTCCCTGTCGGCGTAGTGTGTTACTGATGGTAACCTTTGTTACTTTGGTCCCAGCTCTCTGCAGGTCATTGACCAGGTCCCCCCGTGTGGTTCTGGGATTTTTGCTTACCGTTCTCATGATCATTTTGACCCCACGGGATGAGATCTTGCGTGGAGCCCCAGATCGAGGGAGATTATCAGTGGTCTTGTATGTCTTCCATTTTCTGATAATTGCTCCCACAGTTGATTTTTTCACACCAAGCTGCTTGCCTATTGTAGATTCACTCTTCACAGTCTGGTGCAGGTCTACAATTCTTTTCCTGGTGTCCTTCGACAGCTCTTTGGTCTTGGCCATAGTGGAGTTTGGAGTCTGACTGTTTGAGGCTGTGGACAGGTGTCTTTTATACAGATAACCAGTTCAAACAGGTGCCATTAATACAGGTAACGAGTGGAGGACAGAAGAGCTTCTTAAAGAAGAAGTTACAGGTCTGTGAGAGCCAGAGATCTTCCTTGTTTGAAGTGACCAAATACTTATTTTCCACCATAATTTACAAATAAATTCTTTAAAATTCCTACAATGTGAATTCCTGGATTTTTTTTTCACATTCTGTCTCTCACAGTTGAAGTGTACCTATGATGAAAATTACAGACCTCTGTCTTTATTTTAAGTGGGAGAACTTGCACAATCGTGGCTGACTAAATACTTTTTTGCCCCACTGTATATATATATATATATATATATATATATATATAAACCAGACTGTTAACACAAGATACTTAACATTCAACTGGCAAACTTTGTTGTTGTTTTTTTTTCAAATATTAGCTCATTTGGAATTTGATGCCTGCAACATGTTTCAAAAAAGCTGGCACAAGTGGCAAAAAAGACCGAGAAGTTGAGGAATGCCCATCAAAGACTCATTTGGAACATCCCACAGATTGGGAACAGGTGGGTGCCGTGATTGGGTATAAAAGCAGCTTCCGTGAAATGCTCAGTCATTCACAAACAAGGACGGGGGCGAGGGTCACCACTTTGTCAACAAATGCCTGAGCAAAATTGTTTAAGAACAACATTTCTCAACCAGCTATTGCAAGGAATTTAGGGATTTCACCATCTACGCGCCGTAATATCATCAGAAGGTTCAGAGAATGTGGAGAAATCACTGCACGTAAGCCATGATATTACGCACCTCGGATCCCTGCATCAAAAAGCCACATCAGTGTGTAAAGGATATCACCACACGGGCTCAGGGACACTTCAGAAAACCACTGTGAGTAACTACAGTTGGTCGCTACGTCTGTAAGTGCAAGTTAAAACTCTACTAAGTCCCATCTTAAGTCCCATCTTAAAACTCATTTGTATACTCTATCCTTTAAATAGACCCCCCCTTTTAGACCAGTTGATCTGCCGTTTCTTTTCTTTTCTCCTCTGCTCCCCTCTTCCTTGTGGAGGGGGGGGGCACAGGTCCAGCGGCCATGGATGAAGTGCTGGCTGTCCAGAGTCGGGACCCGGGGTGGACCGCTCGCCTGTGCATCGGCTGGGAACATCTCTGCGCTGCTGACCCGTCTCCGCTCGGGATGGTGTCCTGCTGGCCCCACTATGGACTGGACTCTTACTATTATGTTGGATCCACTATGGACTGGACTCTCACTATTATGTTAGATCCACTATGGACTGGACTCTTACTATTATGTTGGATCCACTATGGACTGGACTCTCACACTATTATGTTAGATCCACTATGGACTGGACTCTCACACTATTATGTTAGATCCACTATGGACTGGACTCTCACTATTATGTTAGATCCACTATGGACTGGACTCTCACACTATTATGTTTGATCCAGTATGGACTGGACTCTCACACTATTATGTTAAATCCACTATGGACTGGACTCTCACACTATTATGTTAGATCCACTATGGACTGGACTCTCACACTATTATGTTAAATCCACTATGGACTGGACTCTCACTATTATGTTAGATCCACTATGGACTGGACTCTCACTATTATGTTAGATCCACTATGGACTGGACTCTCACACTATTATGTTAGATCCACTATGGACTGGACTCTCACACTATTATGTTAGATCCACTATGGACTGGACTCTCACACTATTATGTTAGATCCACTATGGACTGGACTCTCACTATTATGTTGGATCCACTATGGACTGGACTCTCACACTATTATGTTAGATCCACTATGGACTGGACTCTCACTATTATGTTAGATCCACTATGGACTGGACTCTCACACTATTATGTTAGATCCACTATGGACTGGACTCTCACACTATTATGTTAGATCCACTATGGACTGGACTCTCACACTATTATGTTAGATCCACTATGGACTGGACTCTCACTATTATGTTAGATCCACTATGGACTGGACTCTCACTATTATGTTAGATCCACTATGGACTGGACTCTCACACTATTATGTCAGACCCACTCGACATCCATTGCATTCGGTCTCCCCTAGAGGGGGGGAGGGGTTACCCACATATGCGGTCCTCTCCAAGGTTTCTCATAGTCATTCACATCGACGTCCCACTGGGGTGAGTTTTTCCTTGCCCTTATGTGGGCTTTGTACCGAGGATGTCGTTGTGGCTTGTGCAGCCCTTTGAGACACCTGTGATTTAGGGCTATATAAATAAACATTGATTGATTGATTGATACTATGCAAAGCTACAGCCATTTATCAACAACACCCAGAAACGCTTCTCTGGGCCCGAGCTCATCTAAGATGGACTGATGCAAAGTGGAAAAGTGTTCTGTGGTCTGACGAGTCCACATTTCAAATTGTTTTTTGGAAACTGTGGACGTCGTGTCCTCCGGAACAAAGGGGAAAAGAACCATCCGGACTGTTCTAGGGTGAAAATTGTAAAAGCCAGCATGGTATGGGGGTGTATTAGTGCCCAAGACATGGGTAACTTACACATCTGTGAAGGCACCATTAATGCTGAAAGGTACATACAGCAACATATGTTGCCATCCAAGCAACATTATCATGGACGCCCCTGCTTATTTCAGCAAGACAATGCCAAGTCATGTTGTGACAGTTTGACCCCCACACTGTCACTGTTTGACCTTTGGACTTCCTCACAAACCGTGCACATTTGTTAGGAGGCTCAACATGGACACACAAACATTCAATTGTGTTAGCCAGTGTGCAAAAAGCATGTGCTCAACAAACAAAGTGTTACCTGTCACTCACCATGGCTCTGAACAATTGACCAAAAGAGTCAGGGTGGGGTTGAGGGCTTTATATAGGTGACCACACCTGCATTCACTAATTAGTAGTAGTGATGGGTTGATGAGGCGTCATGAAGCGTTTCGACACATTGCAAAACTGTATTGATACTGTGTCGATACTGTGTCACTAAATACTGACATCTGCTGGACATTAAAAATCCCTACAGGCAACCTATGGACCGACTCAACTGACACTGATTTGATGCCCTAGTACAGGGGTCACCAACCTTTTTGAAACCAAAAACTACTTCTTGGGTACTGATTAATGCGAAGGGCTACCAGTTTGATACACACTTAAATAAATAAATATATTGTCATTTGTAAGTTACACCTAAGTGTGATTTAAACAAGAATAGCTAAATAAGTACATTTATATATATAAAAAAATGGGTATTTCTGTCTGTCATTCCGTCGTACATTTTTTTTTTCCTTTTACGGAAGGTTTTTTGTAGAGAATAAATGATGAAAAAAACACTTAATTGAACGGTTTAAAAGAGGAGAAAACACGAAAAAAATTAAAATACAATTTTGAAACATAGTTTATGTTACGCTTGCGAGGCATTGTGATGCCGGAGGTCGTCTTTTCAAGATGCAGAGGGATGTCAGGAAGCGGCTTGCAGGTGAGAATAAATGATTTATTCTGATTGCAGAACAAAATGCTGCGCGGTGCACCACGGCACGGAAAACAAGAGGGTAGCAATGATGCTAATATCAAAAATGTAAACTATGAGCGAAACTAGGAGCGTAACTTGTTGCGTAGGAGCAAACAAAACCAACAGACCGAGTGAGGCCAGCGCGTAAACTAAATAGCCCTCTGATTAGTGCCCGGGCAACAGGTGCGCGTCCGGGACACTAACCAGAGGCAGGTGACTATAATCTGCCGTCATGGCAACAGAAACAAACTCAAGAGGTGCTGAAAACACAAGTGACTTGAAAACAAAAACAAAAATATGATCCGGGCAGCGGATCATAACAGTTTATCTTCAATTTCGACTCTTTAAAATTCTAAATTCAACCGACAAAAAGAAGAGAAAAACTAGCTAATTTGAATCTTTTTGAAAAAATTAAAAAAAGAATTTATGGAACATCATTAGTAATTTTTCCTGATTAAGATACATTTTAGAATTTTGATGACATATTTTAAATTGGTTAAAATCCAATCTGCACTTTGTTAGAATATTTAACAAATTGGACCAAGCTATATTTCTAACAAAGACAAATCAGTATTTCTTCTAGATTTTCCAGAACAAAAATGTTAAAAGAAATTCAAAATACTTTGAAATAAGATTTAAATTTGATTCTACAGATTTTCTAGATTTGCCAGAATAATTTTTTTGAATTTTAATCATAGTAAGTTTGAAGAAATATTTCACAAATATTCTTCGTCAAAAAAACAGAAGCTAAAATATTTATTATTCTTTACAATAAAAAAAAATATTTTTTTTACTTGAACATTGATTTAAATTGTCAGGAAAGAAGAGGAAGAAATTTAAAAGGTAAAAAGTTATTTGTTTAAAAATCCTAAAATCCTTTTTAAGGTTGTATTTTTTCTCTAAAATTGTATTTCTAAAAGTAATAAGAAGCAAAGTAAAAAAATAAATGAATTTATTTAAACAAGTGAAGACCCATCCATCCATCCATTTTCTACCGCTACCGAAGGTTTTTTGTAGAGAATAAATGATGAAAAAAACACTTAATTGAACGGTTTAAAAGAGGAGAAAACACGAAAAAAATTAAAATACAATTTTGAAACATAGCTTATCTTCAATTTCGACTCTTTATCATTCAAAATTCAACCAACCAAAAGAAGAGAAAAACTAGCTAATTTGAATCTTTTTGAAAAAATTAAAAAAATAATTTATGGAACATCATTAGTCATTTTTCCTGATTAAGATACATTTTAGAATTTTGATGACATGTTTTAAATTGGTTAAAATCCAATCTGCACTTTGTTAGAATATTTAACAAATTGGACCAAGCTATATTTCTAACAAAGACAAATCAGTATTTCTTCTAGATTTTCCAGAACAAAAATGTTAAAAGAAATTCAAAATACTTTGAAATAAGATTTAAATTTGATTCTACAGATTTTCTAGATTTGCCAGAATAATTTTTTTGAATTTTGATCATAGTAAGTTTGAAGAAATATTTCACAAATATTCTTCGTCAAAAAAACAGAAGCTAAAATATTTATTATTCTTTACAATAAAAAAAAATTTTTTTTTTATTTGAACATTGATTTAAATTGTCAGGAAAGAAGAGGAAGAAATTTAAAAGGTAAAAAGGTATATTTGTTTAAAAATCCTAAAATCCTTTTTAAGGTTGTATTTTTTCTCTAAAATTGTATTTCTAAAAGTAATAAGAAGCAAAGTAAAAAAATAAATGAATTTATTTAAACAAGTGAAGACCCATCCATCCATCCATTTTCTACCGCTTATTCCAAGTGAAGACCAAGTCTTTAAAATATTTTCTTGGATTTTCAAATTCTATTTGAGTTTTGTCTCTTAGAATTAAAAATGTCGAGCAAAGCGAGACCAGCTTGCTAGTAAATAAATACAATTTAAAAAATAGAGGCAGCTCACTGGTAAGTGCTGCTCTTTGAGCTATTTTTTAGAACAGGCCAGCGGGCGACTGATCTGGTCCTTACGGGCTACCTGGTGCCCGCGGGCACCGCGTTGGTGACCCCTGCCCTAGTATATACAATAATTCATTTAAATAAAAATATATTTTTATCTTTTTTAGATACAGTCAATAAATAATGTGAACATGTATCATAACATGGAAATCTAAGAGAACGTGTTGTGGATGATTGTGGACTGGGAATTGTTTTAATTTAATTTTTTTACACATTTTTATTAAAAAATAAATAAATAAAAGTTTCGGTGTTGCCGGACCCATCACTAGTTGTGTTGTAACCGGTTAAATGAGTTTTGTTGAATGCTAATTGATTTTGCTAAATCTGTTTTGATTAGTTAATTCTTTACTTTGACATATTGGATTATTGACCTTTGATTATGAATACATGTATTTTGATATAATGAATGATTTATCTTTTGATTATTTTTAATATGCTTATTTTGATGAATTATATAGGCCTATTTAACGCATGTAACTTCGAAATGTATTTAGTAGTGATGGGTTGATGAGGCGTCATGAAGCGTTTCGACACATTGCAAAACTGTATTGATACTGTGTCGATACTGTGTCACTAAATACTGACATCTGCTGGACATTAAAAATCCCTACAGGCAACCTATGGACCGACTCAACTGACACTGATTTTATGACCTAGTACAGTGGTTCTCAAATGGGGGTAAGCGTACCCCTGGGGGTACTTGAAGGTATGCCAAGGGGTACGTGAGATTTTTTTTAAAATAGCAACAATTCAAAAATCCTTTATAAATATATTTATTGAATAATCCTTCAACAAAATATGAATGTAAGTTCATAAACTCAGTGAAGCACAAGCTCAGGTTCGTCACTAAAATGTGTGTCAAAAAGAAGTGTGAAAATAAATGCAACAATGCAATATTCAGTGTTGACAGCTAGATTTTTTGTGGACATGTTCCATAAATATTGATATTAAAGATTTTTTTTTGTGTGAAGAAATGTTTAGAATGAAGTTGATGAATCCAGATGGATCTCTAATACAATCCCCAAAGAGGGCACTTTAAGTTGATGATTACTCCCTCTGGGAAGCGCTACAGGTGCATTAAAACCAAAACAAACAGGCTAAAGAACAGCTTCTTCCCCAGGGCCATAACCATCCTGAACGGACTGCCCCATTGTCCCTCATAACTGCCTTCTCTTCGGTGCAATAACCCATTCCACCAACCACCCTGTTTTTTTTTTGGTTTTTTTTTTCATGTATATATTAATTTCACACCATATTCATTGCACTTCTACATTTTTTATATTTTTATATATTTGCACATTGTTTTTCTAGCATGCACACATCGCACTGTATGGAATGGCCTCAATCTCGTTACCTTGCGTAATGACAATAAAGCTGATTCTGATTCTGATATGTAGAAATCTTTATTTATAATTGAATCACTTGTTTATTTTTCAACAAGTTTTTAGTTGTTTTTATATCTTTTTTTTCCAAATAGTTCAAGAAAGACCACTACAAATGAGCAATATTTTGCACTGTTATACAATTTAATAAATCAGAAACTGATGACATAGTGCTGTATTTTTTTTTTTTCAACCAAAAATGCTTTGCTCTGATTAGGGGGTACTTGAATTAAAAAAAATCACAGGGGGTACATTGCTGGAAAAAAGGTTGAGAACCACTGACCTAGTATATACAATAATATAAACCAAGTCATTGTATTTCATTTAGGATTATTTCATAACTTCATTTAAATAAAAATATATTTTTTTGTCTTTTTTAGATACAGTCAATAAATAATGTGAACATTTATCATAACATGGAAATCTAAGAGAACGTGTTGTGGATGAGGATGCTTGTGGACCTGGAAATAATAATTTTTCTTTTTTTTTTTTTTACACATTTTTCTTTTTTTTTAAAACAGTTTTTCCAACGTATTCAATTTTAGACGCTTTCTCTTCTTAGTTATTATTTCTCCGGCTGTAGAAAAGAGCCGCTCACAGGGCACAGAGGAGGCGACACAGTTGGCGTATCGGTCACGTGACCGAAACAGCTCATGATCGGTCACGTGACTTTCTAAAACCGACACAGGGTTTCGCTCTATGAGCTCGACGCATGCGCCGATGCATCGGTGTTGCCGGACCCATCACTAGTATTTAGAATATAAATGTACTATATATAATATACGATACTAATATTGCCTCTATTACCATTACAGATTGTGGGTGCTTTGTTTTTTCTGTCGTTGTTCACCTTTTGACACTTTTTGGGATTTCAATAAATGTTTGTAAACTGTTACCAAGTCTGGTTTGCAAAGGTTACATTACCTTCACCCGAGCCTGGGTGTGACACATGTATTACAACGGCGTGGCTTCATAGCAAAAGAGTGCGGGTACTAGACTGGCCTGCCTCAGTTCCCAAACGTTTACTGAGTGTTGTTAAAAGGAAAGGCCATGTAGCACACGGGTAGAAATGCCTTTTTTGACATGTGTTGCTGCCATTAAATTCTAAGTTAATGATTATTTGCAACATATGCGGTCCTCTCCAAGGTTTCTCATAGTCATTCACATCGACGTCCCATTGAGGTGAGTTTTTCCTTGCCCTTAGAATCAGAATCAGAATCAGCTTTATTGTCATTACGCAAGGTAACGAGATTGAGGCCATTCCATACAGTGTGATGTGTGCATGCTAGAAAAACAATGTGCAAATATATAAAAATATAAAAAATGTAGAAGTGCAATGAATATGGTGTGAAATGAATATATACATGAAAAAACAAAACAAAAACAGGGTGGTTGGTGGAATGGGTTATTGCACCGAAGAGAAGGCAGTTATGAGGGACAATGGGGCAGTCCGTTCAGGATGGTTATGGCCCTGGGGAAGAAGCTGTTCTTTAGCCTGTTTGTTTTGGTTTTAATGCACCTGTAGCGCTTCCCAGAGGGCAACAGGTGGAACAGGTCAGAGCCAGGGTGGGTGCTGTCCTTGATGATGGCACTGGCTCTGTTGAGGCAGCGGGAGGTGTAGATGTCCGTCAGAGAGGGGAGAGGGCGGCCGATGATCTTCTGAGCCGTCTTGACCACTCTTTGCAGCCTCTCCCTGTCTGCTGCAGTGCAGCTGCCGTACCATACCGTAATACAGTAGGTCAGCAGGCTCTCGATGGACGAGCGGTAGAAGGTCAGCAGCAGGTCAGGCTTCAGGTTGTACTTCCCGAGGACTCTAAGGAAGTGTAGCCGCTGCTGAGCCTTCTTGATGATTGATGTGGTGTTGACTGTCCAGGAGAAGTCATTAGAGATGTGGACTCCAAGGTACCTGAAGGTGTGGACCCTCTCTACACGCTCGCCGTTGATGTAGAGGGGGGCAGGGTCGGTGCTGCTCCTCCTGAAGTCGACGATGATCTCTCTGGTCTTGCTGGTGTTGAGAGCGAGGTTGTTCTCCGAAGACCAGGCCGTCAGCTTCAGGACCTCCTCTCTGTAGGCAGCCTCGTCACCCCTGGAGATGAGCCCGACCACTGTGGTATCGTCGGCAAACTTGACGGTAAGGTTGTCACTGTGGGCCGGACTGCAGTCATGGGTGTAAAGGCAGTAGAGCAGGGGGCTCAGCACACAGCCCTGTGGGGAGCCGATGCTCAGCGTGCGGGAGGATGAGAGGTGCGGGCCAAGTCTCACATTCTGGGGTCGGTCCGTTAGGAAATCCCTTATCCCGGCGTTTGTGAGAGGGGGGAGGCCAAGAGTGTCCAGTTTATTGCAGAGTCTGTCCGGGATTATTGTATTGAAGGCAGAGCTATAGTCCACAGAGAGCATCCGGACGTAGCTCTGCTGCTGCTCCAGGTGGTTCAGAGCAGAGTGGAGAGCAACAGCGATGGCTTATGTGGGCTTTGTACCGAGGATTTCGTTGTGGCTTGTGCAGCCCTTTGAGACACTTGTGATTTAGGGCTATATAAATAAACATTGATTGATTGATTGGTCGTGGAACTGTGGACCAGCTCTATACTCTCGGCAGGGTCCTTGAGGGTGCATGGGAGTTTGCCCAACCAGTCTACATGTGCTTTGTGGACTTGGAGAAGGCATTCGACCGTGTCCCTCGGGAAGTCCTGTGGGGAGTGTTCAGAGAGTATGGGGTTTCGGACTGTCTGATTGTGGCGGTCCGCTCCCTGTATGATCAGTGTCAGAGCTTGGTTCGCATTGCCGGCAGTAAGTCCGACGCGTTTCCGGTGAGGGTTGGACTCCGCCAAGGCTGCCCTTTGTCACCGATTCTGTTCATAACTTTTATGGACAGAATTTCTAGGCGCAGTCAAGGCGTTGAGGGGATCCGGTTTGGTGGCTGCAGGATTAGGTCTCTGCTTTTTGCAGATGATTTGGTCCTGATGGCTTCATCTGGCCAGGATCTTCAGCTCTCACTGGATCGGTTCGCAGCTGAGTGTGAAGCGACTGGGATGAGAATCAGCACCTCCAAGTCCGAGTCCATGGTTCTCGCCCGGAAAAGGGTGGAGTGCCATCTCCGGGTTGGGGAGGAGATCTTGCCCCAAGTGGAGGAGTTCAAGTACCTCGGAGTCTTGTTCACGAGTGAGGGAAGAGTGGATCGTGAGATCGACAGGCGGATCGGTGCGGCGTCTTCAGTAATGCGGACGCTGTATCGATCCGTTGTGGTGAAGAAGGAGCTGAGCCGGAAGGCAAAGCTCTCAATTTACCGGTCGATCTACGTTCCCATCCTCACCTATGGTCATGAGCTTTGGGTTATGACCGAAAGGACAAGATCACGGGTACAAGCGGCCGAAATGAGTTTCCTCCGCCGGGTGGCGGGGCTCTCCCTTAGAGATAGGGTGAGAAGCTCTGTCATCCGGGGGGAGCTCAAAGTAAAGCCGCTGCTCCTCCACATGGAGAGGAGCCAGATGAGGTGGTTCGGGCATCTGGTCAGGATGCCACCCGAGCGCCTCCCTAGGGAGGTGTTTAGGGCACGTCCGACCGGTAGGAGGCCACGAGGAAGACCCAGGACACGTTGGGAAGACTATGTCTCCCGGCTGGCCTGGGAACGCCTCGGGATCCCCCGGGAGGAGCTGGACGAAGTGGCTGGGGAGAGGGAAGTCTGGGCTTCCCTGCTTAGGCTGCTGCCCCCGCGACCCGACCTCGGATAAGCGGAAGAAGATGGATGGATGGATGATTGATTGATTGATTGATTGGAGTATGCCTTGGAAGCCATACACTTTTCTTTTAGTGGAGATGGGGAGGAACCAAAAGTGTAAGAAAAGAAGTCGATGAGACAAAAATGTCCGAGGTCACATTTTAGTGTGTTAACTTTGAACACACCTTTGTGACGTGGTGGAGGCCGTGCATGATATGCTGCTTCCTAATCTGTCATCAAAACGGGATGTTTGAGGTCGTTTTCCTGGTTTATTTGCGCTCTGGGGGGGGGGAAGGTAATGGACGAGGTCCCCAGAAAGCCTTCGGAGAAAAGAAATGGCCGAGGAGACACACGGCGGTCCCCGGAAAGCCTTGAGAGCCGCGGCCCTCGCCACGCGCACACGCTAACGAGGCTTCAGACAACGACGTTTCTCACCGTGAATTATAACAATCTGCTCGCCACAAAAGACGCTTCACTCGGCGAAGTCGGCGGGACTCGTCACCTTTCAAGGCGCTGACGCGGGGGGAAAGTTGGGGGCTCTAACACATGACTTTTTTTTTTCATGCCAATAGAAAAGGATTTATGGCGGCGTGCGAAGAAAATGACACGGCGCTTCCTCACAATATATTCCCGCGCACTTTATTATCCAATTCCAGGCGTATTTACGACGGCGTTCAGGGGGCTTGGAACAAAAGATTACTGCGGCTCCTTGTCAGCTATTTCTTATCAAAAGACGACAAGGTGACAAGTGGTGTTTTTTTGACACGCCATCAGACCACTTTGGCAGGAAATAAAAGTCGTGTAATGAAAGCACTTCTTCACTCTCTAATATTCTCTTTTGGGAAGAGATGTTCAATTAGAGTTGGATTGTCAATTTACACTCTTTGATTGGTCACCAAAACATTGACTGTACACACACACACACACACACACACACACACACACACACACACACACACACACACACACACACACACACACAGTACATTCACACTTTTACTGGATGTGCACACACACACACACACATATACAATATATATATATATATATATATATATATATATATATATGTGTCGCGCCTCGCCAAGGAGCAGCGAGAATACCAAGAAGCGCATATGCCAAATTTTCAAAAAGAACGGCCTACGGATCACGATTGAAGCCAACAAGCAAACCGTCAACTTCCTTGACGTCACTTTCA
>NC_084550.2:1882500-1955000 GCF_033978685.3 Nerophis lumbriciformis
ACTAGAGTCCGTGAACATTGCTCCAAAGTCAGGATTTTGTGTGTGTGTGTGTGTGTGTGTGTGTGTGTGTATTGTATTTCTACCCTTCTTGAGACATGAAGAAGGAAAAGTGTCTTCCATGTGAGGAGGTGTGATGACATAAATCATGGTCCCAATAACATTGCATCTAATAGAGAGCCAAATACTAGAGTCCGTGAACATTGCTCCAAAGTCAGGATTTTGTGTGTGTGTGTGTGTGTGTGTGTGTGTGTGTGTATTGTATTTCTACCCTTCTTGAGACATGAAGAAGGAAAAGTGTCTTCCATGTGAGGAGGTGTGATGACATAAATCATGGTCCCAATAACATTGCATCTAATAGAGAGCCAAATACTAGAGTCCGTGAACATTGCTCCAAAGTCAGGATTTTGTGTGTGTGTGTGTGTGTGTGTGTGTGTGTGTGTGTGTGTGTGTGTGTGTGTGTGTGTGTGTGTGTGTGTGTGTGTGTGTGTGTGTGTGTGTGTGTGTGTGTGTGTGTGTGTGTGTGTGTGTGTGTATTGTATTTCTACCCTTCTTGAGACATGAAGAAGGAAAAGTGTCTTCCATGTGAGGAGGTGTGATGACATAAATCATGGTCCCAATAACATTGCATCTAATAGAGAGCCAAATACTAGAGTCCGTGAACATTGCTCCAAAGTCAGGATTTTGTGTGTGTGTGTGTGTGTGTGTGTGTGTGTGTGTGTGTGTATTGTATTTCTACCCTTCTTGAGACATGAAGAAGGAAAAGTGTCTTCCATGTGAGGAGGTGTGATGACATAAATCATGGTCCCAATAACATTGCATCTAATAGAGAGCCAAATAATAGAGTCCGTGAACATTGCTCCAAAGTCAGGATTTTGTGTGTGTGTGTGTGTGTGTGTGTGTGTATTGTATTTCTACCCTTCTTGAGACATGAAGAAGGAAAAGTGTCTTCCATGTGAGGAGGTGTGATGACATAAATCATGGTCCCAATAACATTGCATCTAATAGAGAGCCAAATACTAGAGTCCGTGAACATTGCTCCAAAGTCAGGATTTTGTGTGTGTGTGTGTGTGTGTGTGTGTGTGTGTGTGTGTGTGTGTGTGTGTGTGTGTGTGTGTGTGTGTGTATTGTATTTCTACCCTTCTTAAGACATGAAGAAGGAAAAGTGTCTTCCATGTGAGGAGGTGTGATGACATAAATCATGGTCCCAATAACATTGCATCTAATAGAGAGCCAAATACTGGAGTCCGTGAACATTGCTCCAAAGTCAGGATTTTTTTTTTTGATTTTACGACTTCCGGTGTGACTTAAGACAACCATATGTAACCATAGGATGAACACATACACTACGCTACTAAGACTATGGCGGCCATTAACATTTAGCTTCTACAGCTGTGTTGCCCAAAGTGCGGCACAGGGGCCATCTGTGGTCCCTGACTCCTTTGTCATCGGCCTTAAAAGCACATTACAAAAAAATACAATAAATAGAGATCTCATTGGCACCCCTGCTGGTGACATCCATCAAAATGAGGGTGGTCCCAAAAAGGAGGGATTTTTTTCAAATTGACTGTGTGTCGCTTTTAAAAGTGTTCCCACTCTGGTCAACATATGAAACAACAAGTGTGTGTAAGAAATTGAAATGCGTCCCCTTTGGCCAAAATTAATACAAAAAAATAAATAAATATGTATATAGAGACATACTGTAATAACTTGAAGTAAATAATGAAGATTAAAAACCAATTACCAAGAAAAAAATTCAGTTTTTTAATGTTTTAAAAAAAAAACTAAAAGCAGTCTTTTTCTCACAATGTGTCGACTTTTTTCTCATAATATTGGGAGCAATTTCTCATGTTCTTTCTGCTTCTGTAACTTGCAAAATGTTCTCGTATAATTATGACTTTTTTTTTAAATGTAAACTTATTGCTTTTTATTTCAAAACGGTGACATTCGCCATATAAAATTCTGACTTTTATCACAATATTGCCAATTTTTGTTGTTGTTCTTGTAAAACAGTGGAATATTTTTGAGTAAAATGATGACTTTTGCCAAGTGAAATTCCCATTATTGTTTTTAATATTGCCAAAATTGTCAAGTTTGTGACTTTTGTCGAGTAAAATGACGACTCTTTTCATAAAATTGTCAAAATGTGAAAATACGCTTTTCTTGTAAAATTGCGTCTGTTATTGAGTAAAATTCCATCTTTTATCATAATATTGCACACATGTTCAGTTTTTCTTGTAAAATGAGGACTTTTATTATAATACTGACAAAATTCCAAGTTTTACTTGTGAAATTGTGACCTTTTTCCTGTGAAATTCCAACTCATTTTTTATATTTGCATAGTATGTATATTATTATTATTATTATTATTATTACAAGAATGTGTGTGTGTGTGTTCTTGTATTTCTACCCTTCATGAGACATCAACGAGGAAAAGTATCTTCCATATGAGGACCGGTGAACAAGTTAGGACCGAAATCATGGTCCCAATACGGAAAACTGTCTCATTTTCACCCCTGCTGGTGACATCTATCAAAATGAGGGTGGTCCCAAAAAGGAGGGATTTTTTTCAAATTGACTGTGTGTCGCTTTTAAAAGTGCTCGCCCTCTGGTCAACATATGAAACAACAAGTGTGTGTGTAAGAAATTGAAATGCGCCCCCTTTGGCCTAAATTAATAAAACAAATATTAAAAAAAAAATGTATATAGAGACTTCAAGTAATTAATAAAGATTAAAATCTAATTACGGAGAAAAAAAAGATAACCAAAAGTTTAGTGGGGGCGGTATAGCTTCACTATGTAAAGCGCTTTGAGTCACTAGAGAAAAGCGCTATATAAATATAATTCACACACTCACCTGTGTTTTATTTGCATAGCATGTATATATTATGAATGTCTTTATACATGTACAAAGGGTGCGGGCATATTGCGGAGGTCTGAAGAAGGTCAGAAGTACATGAATGTGTGTGTGTCTCATTAGGAGTGAGCGAGTGAAGTCCTAAAAGTGTCACAAAGAGCCCACAAAGAAGGAACATTTGCCAAATGTGAACAGCTACTTCTTCAAAATGCCAAAGAAAAACTGTGAAAAAAAAAAAAAAAGTCTAATTTCTGCACTGTTGGATCCGAACCACACACACACACACACACACACACACACACACACACACACACACACACACTGTCCCTCGCTACGTGGCAGTGTGGCGGAGTGTGAAAATATAATGAGGGTGGGACGGTGCAGCCTGTCTGGGGCGAGTCGTACAGACGCATCATGGCGGAAAATAAGAAGTGAGAACGCTATGATACCGCCTGTGTGTGTGTGTGTGTGTGTGTGTGTGTGTGTGTGTGTGTGTGTGTGTGTGTGTGTGTGTGTGTGTGTGTGTGTGTGTGTGTGTGTGTGTGTGTGTGTGAGAGAGAAGATTGTGACATTTGATGATATTCACCATGACTGAATAAAATGAAATGTTCTTGTCTGATGTCAAACAGACGTCACCTACAGCCACGTCATACACACCAGTCATGACATCACTCATGACATCACTCATGACATCAGTCATGACATCATTCATGTCATCATTCATGCCATCATTCATGCCATCATTCATGACATCAGTCATGCCATCATTCATGACATCATGCATGCCATCATTCATGCCATCACTCATGACATCAGTCATGACATCATTCATGTCATCATTCATGCCATCATTCATGCCATCATTCATGACATCAGTCATGACATCATTCATGACATCATGCATGACATCAGTCATGCCATCATTCATGACATCATTCATGCCACCAGTCATGACATCATTCATGACATCATTCATGACATCAGTCATGCCATCATTCATGACATCATGCATGACATCATTCATGACATCAGTCATGCCATCATTCATGACATCATGCATGACATCATTCATGACATCAGTCATGCCATCATTCATGACATCATGCATGACATCATTCATGACATCAGTCATGCCATCATTCATGACATCAGTCATGACATCATTCATGACATTATTCATGTCACCATTCATGCCATCATTCATGACATCATGCATGACATCATTCATGACATCAGTCATGACATCAGTCATGACATCAGTCATGCCATCATTCATGACATCAGTCATGACATCATTCATGACATCATTCATGACATCAGTCATGAAAAGGATTGAGATAAAAGAAGGATGGAGGATGAGAAGGATGAAGAAAAAATAAGAAGAAGAAGGATGAAGATAAATAAGTGATGGAGGACAAGAGGGATGAAGATAAAAGAAGCAGAAGAAGAAGAAAGAGGATGAAGATAAAAGAAGGATGAAGATAAAAGAAGAAGAGGAAGAAGAAAAAGAAGGAGGAATATACAAGAAGAAGAAGAAGGATGAATATAAAAATTAAGAAGGATGAATATTATAAAAAAAGAAAAAGAAGAAGAAGAAGAAGAAAAAGAAGAAAAAGAAGAAGAAGAAGGATGAAGATAAAAGAAGAAGGATTAAAGTAAAGATAAAATTAGACAGCTTTATCTTTTATCTTTATCTTTAGTAAAAGATAAAATAAAAAGGATGAAGATAAATGAAAAAGAAGAAGAAGAAGAAGAAGAAGAAGAAGAAGAAGAAGAAGAAGAAGAAGAAGAAGAAGAAGAAGAAGAAGAAGAAGAAGAAGGATGAAGATAAAAGAAGGATAAAGATACAAGAAGAAGAAGGATGAAGATAAAAAAGAAAAAGAAGGATGAAGATAAAAAAAGAAGGCCGAAGATAAAAGAAGGATGAAGATAAAAGAAGAAGAAGGATGCAGATAAAAGAAGAACAAGAAGGACGAATATAAAAGAAGGATGAAGATAAAAGATGAAGAAGGATGCAGATAAAAGAAGAAAAAGAAGGATGAAGATAGAAAAAAGAAGGACGAAGATAAAAGAAGGATGAAGATACAAGAAAAAAAGAAGGATGGAGATCAAAGAAGAAGGATGAAGATGAAAGAAGGATGAAGATAAAAGAAAACGAAGAAGGATGAAGATACAAGAAGAAGGATGAAGATTAGAGAAAGGAGAAGGAAGAAGGATGAAGATAAAAGAAGAAGGAAGAAGGATGAAGTTTCTATTTCTGAGAGAACATTTATCAGACTTTTATTTCTGCCTCCTTTTCTTCTCCGTCTGCTCGCTCCTTCGCTCCAACAGAAATATCATTTATCTTCAATCTCTCACACCAACTGCACAAATACACACATGTACACTAGTAATACACATATGTACACTAGTAATACACACATGTACACTAGTAATACACACATGTACACTAGTAATACACACATGTACACTAGTAATACACACATGTACACTAGTAATACACACGTACACTAGTAATACACACATGTACACTAGTAATACACATATGTACACCAAGTACAGTAGTAATACACACATGTACACTAAGTACACTAGTAATACACACATGTCCACTAGTAATACACACATGTACACTAGTAATACACACAGATGTACACTAAGTACAGTAGTAATACACACATATGTACACCAAGTACAGTAGTAATACACATATGTACACCAAGTACAGTAGTAATACACATATGTGTACACTAAGTACAGTAGTAATACACATATGTACACCAAGTACAGTAGTAATGCACACATAACTACACCAAGTACAGTAGTAATACACACATATGTACACCAAGTACAGTAGTAATACACACATGTACACTAAGTACAGTAGTAATACACATATGTACACCAAGTACAGTAGTAATACACACATGTACACTAAGTACAGTAGTAATACACATATGTATACCAAGTACAGTAGTAATACACACATGTACACTAAGTACAGTAGTAATACACACATGTACACTAAGTACAGTAGTAATACACATATGTACACCAAGTACAGTAGCAATACACACATATACACTAAGTACAGTAGTAATACACATATGTACACCAAGTACAGTAGTAATACACACATGTACACTAAGTACAGTAGTAATACACATATGTACACCAAGTACAGTAGTAATACACACATGTAAACTAAGTACAGTAGTAATACACATATGTACACCAAGTACAGTAGTAATACACACATGTACACTAAGTACAGTAGTAATACACATATGTACACCAAGTACAGTAGTAATACACACATGTACACTAAGTACAGTAGTAATACACATGTACCAAATGAATATACTATGCATACTGTATACGTACATAATCTACATAGTACATAGTACATAATCTACATAGTACATAGTACATAGTACATAGTACATAATCTACATAGTACATAGCCCAATTTTTTGAACCCATTCCAACCATTCCACCTTCAAAACATTCTTCTTAGTTGGGACAACAAATGTTATTGTTTTTTTCGTACAAATTCACGGTTTTTCAAAAATTCCAGGATATCCGAAATTCCTGGTTTTCTCGAAATTTCCAAACTTCCAGGAAATTTCCATATACATATTCAAAGTTCTACAATGCCAAAATTCTCCAAATGTTGTGTCACTTTTTTACTGAATTCGGACCTTTCAACCATCCAGACACTCTACTATTCCGAGATCTCGAAGGCAAAACTTGTTTTCCCTTTTCCCCGGTTTTCCTGGAATTTCCAGGAATTTTCCCAGATTGAAAATGAAAGGGCAATATACAAACGTCTGCATATCCCACATTCCTCATCCGGTTAGAACCGTTCCACCATCCACACACTCCACTCACCCTGGACAATCAAACTACCATTTTCTAAGTTTAAAAAAAATTCCAGGACTTATTAGAATTCCCGGTTTTCCAAAGCTCTATTATCACCTCTTCCAGGTAAAATTTTTACAGTCCACATTTTTCAACCGATTCCAACCTTTCCACCTTCAAAACATTCCTCTTAGTTGGGACAACAAAGGTTATTATTTTTTTTGTACAAATTCCCGGTTTTTCAAAAATTCCAGGATATCCGATATACCAATTCCCAAGTCAAACTGTTATTACGTAAAAAAAAAAATTCCAACAACAAAAAATTCTTATCCTCTTTTCAATTAGGCGAGTATCAATATTTTCAGAAATTTGTGGTTTTCCCGAAATTTCCAAATTTCCAGGAAATTCCCATATACATATTCAAAGTTCTACAATACCAAAATTCTCCAAATTTTGTGTCACTTTTTACTCGATTCGGACCTTTCAACCATCCAGACACACCACTCTTTCGAGATCTCGAAGGCAAAACTTGTTTTCCCTTTTCCCCGGTTTTCCTGGAATTTCCAGGAATTTTCCCAGATTGAAAATGAAAGGGCAATATACATACAAACTTCTGCATTTTCCACATTCCTTATCCGGTTTGAACCGTTCCACCATCCACACACTCCACTCACCCTGGACTATCAAACTACCATTTTCTAAGTTAAAAAAAAATTCCAGGACTTTTTACAATTCCCGGTTTTCCAAAGCTCTATCATCATCTCTTCCAGGTAAAGTTTTCACAGTCCACATTTTTCAACCTATTCCAACCATTCCACCTTCAAAACATTCCTCTTAGTTGGGACAACAAAGGTTATTATTTTTTTTGTACAAATTCCCAGTTTTTCAAAAATTCCAGGATATCCGAAATATTCAATTTTCAATTCAAACTGTTACTCCGTCAAAAAAATTCCAACACCAACACATTCATATCCTCTAGGACAATTGCGCTAGTATCAATATTTTTTAAAAATCCCTGGTTTTCCCGAAATTTCCAATTTTCCAGGAAATTTCCATATACATATTCAAAGTTCAACAATGCCAAAATTCTCCAAATTTTGTGTCACTTTTTACTCGATTCGGACCTTTCAACCATCCAGACACACCACTCTTCCGAGATCTCGAAGGCAAAACTTGTTTTCCCTTTTCCTTGGTTTTCCCGGGATTTCCAGGAATTTTCCCCGATTGAAAATGAAAGGGCAATATTCATACAAACTTCTGCATTTTCCACATTCCTTATCCGGTTTGAACCGTTCCACCATCCACACACTCCACTCACCCTGGACAATCAAACTAACATTTTCTAAGTTTAAAAAAAATTCCAGGACTTTTTACAATTCCCGGTTTTCCAAAGCTCTATTATCATCTCTTCCAGATACATTTTTTCACAGTCCACATTTTTCAACTGATTCCAACCATTCCACCTTCAAAACATTCCTCTTAGTTGGGACTACAGATGTTATTATTTTTTTCGTACAAATTCCCAGTTTTTCAAAAATTCCAGGATATCCGATATACCAATTCCCAAGTCAAACTGTTATTACGTTAAAAAAAATTCCAACACCAACAAATTCTTATCCTCTTTTCAATTAGGCGAGTATCAATATTTTCAGAAATTTCTGGTTTTCCCGAAAATTCCAAACTTCCAGGAAATTCCCATATACATATTCAAAGTTCTACAATGCCAAAATTCTCAAAATGTTGTGTCACTTTTTACTCGATTCGGACCTTTCAACCATCCAGACACTCTACTATTCCGAGATCGCAAAGGCAAAACTTGTTTTCCCTTTTCCCCGGTTTTCCTGGAATTTCCAGGAATTGTTCCAGATTGAAAATGAAAGGGCAATATACATACAAACTTCTGCATTTTCCACATTCCTTATCCGGTTTGAACCGTTCCACCATCCACACACTCCACTCACCCTGGACAATCAAACTATCATTTTCTAAGTTTAAAAAAAATTCCAGGACTTTTTACAATTCCCGGTTTTCCAAAGCTTTATTATCATCTCTTCCAGATACATTTTTTCACATCCACATTTTTCAACTGATTCCAACCATTTCACCTTCAAAACGACTACAGATGTTTTTATTTTTTTCGTACAAATTCCCAGTTTTTCAAAAATTCCAGGATATCCGAAATACCAATTCTCAATTCAAACTGTTACTCTGTCAAAAAAATTCCAAAACCAACACATTCATATCCTCTAGGACAATTGTGCTAGTATCAATATTTTAAAAAATCCCTGGTTTTCCCTTAATTTCCAAACTTCCAGGAAATTTCCATATACATATTCAAAGTTCTACAATGCCAAAATTCTCCAAATTTTGTGTCACTTTTTTACTCGATTCGGACCTTTCAACCATCCAGACACACCACTCTTCAGAGATCTCGAAGGCAAAACTTGTTTTCCCTTTCCCCCGGTTTTCCTGGAATTTCCAGGAATTTTTCCAGATTGAAAATGAAAGGGCAATATACATACAAACTTCTGCATTTTCCACATTCCTTATCCGGTTTGAACCGCTCCACCATCCACACACTCCACTCACCCTGGTCTATCAAACTACCATTTTCTAAGTTAAAAAAAAATTCCAGGACTTTTTACAATTCCCGGTTTTCCAAAGCTCTATTATCATCTCTTCCAGATACATTTTTTCACAGTCCACATTTTTCAACTGATTCCAACCATTCCACCTTCAAAACATTCCTCTTAGTTGGGACTACAGATGTTATTATTTTTTTCGTACAAATTCCCAGTTTTTCAAAAATTCCAGGATATCCGAAATATTCAATTTTCAATTCAAACTGTTACTCCGTCCAAAAAATTCCAACACCAACACATTCATATCCTCTAGGACAATTGCGCTAGTATCAATATTTAAAAAAAATCCCTGGTTTTCCCAAAATTTCCAAACTTCCAGGAAATTTCCATATACATATTCAAAGTTCTACAATGCCAAAATTCTCCAAATGTTGTGTCACTTTTTTACTCAATTCGGACCTTTCAACCATCCAGACACACCACTCTTCCGAGATCTCAAAGGCAAAACTTGTTTTCCCTTTTCCACGGTTTTCCTGGAATTTCCAGGAATTTTCCCTGATTGAAAATGAAAGGGCAATATACAAACGTCTGCATATCCCACATTCCTCATCCGGTTAGAACCGTTCCACCATCCACACACTCCACTCACCCTGGACAATCAAACTACCATTTTCTAAGTTGAAAAAAAATTCCAGGACTTTTTAGAATTTTCCAAAGCTCTATTATCGCCTTTTCCAGGTAAAGTTTTCACAGTCCACATTTTTCAACCTATTCCAACCTTTCCACCTTCAAAACATTCCTCTTAGTTGGGACAACAAAGGTTTTTTGTTTTTTTTTGTACAAATTCCCGTTTTTTAAAAAATTCCAGGATATTCGAAATATTCAATATTCAATTCAAACTGTTACTCCGTCCAAAAAATTCCAAGACCAACACATTCATATCCTCTAGGACAATTGTGCTAGTATCAATATTTTTAAAAAATCCCTGGTTTTCCCAAAATTTCCAAACTTCCAGGAAATTTCCATATACATATTCAAAGTTCTACAATGCCAAAATTCTCCAAATTTTGTGTCACTTTTTACTCGATTCGGACTTTTCAACCATCCAGACACACCACTCTTCGGAGATCTCGAAGGAAAAACTTGTTTTCCCTTTTCCCCGGTTTTCCTGGAATTTCCAGGAATTTTCCCTGATTGAAAATGAAAGGGCAATATACAAACGTCTGCATATCCCACATTCCTCATCCGGTTAGAACCGTTCCACCATCCACACACTCCACTCACCCTGGACTATCAAACTACCATTTTCTAAGTTAAAAAAAAATTCCAGGACTCTTTAGAATTCCCGGTTTTCCAAAGCTCTATTATCACCTTTTCCAGGTAAAATTTTCACAGTCCACATTTTTTAACCTATTCCAACCTTTCCACCTTCAAAACATTCCTCTTAGTTAGGAGAACAAAGGTTTTTTTTTTTTTTGTACAAATTCCCAGTTTTTCAAAAATTCCAGGATATCCGAAATACCAATTTTCAATTCAAACTGTTACTCCGTCAAAAAAAATCCAACACCAACAAATTCTTATCCTCTTTTCAATTAGGCGAGTATCAATATTTTCAGAAATTCCTGGTTTTCCCGAAATTTCCAAACTTCCAGGAAATTCCCATATACATATTCAAAGTTCTACAATGCTAAACTTCTCAAAATGTTGTGTCACCTTTTACTCGATTCAAACCTTTCAACCATCCAGACACTCTACTATTCCGAGATCGCGAAGGCAAAACTTGTTTTCCCTTTTCCCCGGTTTTCCTGGAATTTTCAGGAATCTTCCCAGATTGAAAATGAAGGGGCAATATACAAACGTCTGCATATCCCACATTCCTCATCCGGTTAGAACCGTTCCACCATTCACACACTCCACTCACCCTGGACAATCAAACTACCATTTTCTAAGTTTAAAAAAAATTCCAGGACTTATTAGAATTCCCGGTTTTCCAAAGCTCTATTATCTCCTCTTCCAGGTAAAGTTTTCACAGTCCACATTTTTCAACCGATTCCAACCTTTCCACCTTCAAAACATTTCTCTTAGTTGGGACAACAAAGGTTTTTTTTTTTTTTTTACAAATTCCCGGTTTTTAAAAAATTCCAGGATATCCGAAATACCAATTCTCAAGTCAAACTGTTATGACGTCAAAAAAAATTCCAACACCAACAAATTCGTATCCTCTTTTCAATTAGGCGAGTATCAATATTTTCAGAAATTTTTGGTTTCCCAAAATTTCCAAACTTCCAGGAAATTCCCATATACATATTCAAAGTTCTACAATGCCAAAATTCTCCAAATTTTGTGTCACTTTTTTACTCGATTCGGACCTTTCAACCATCCAGACACACCACTCTTCCGAGATCTCGAAGGCAAAACTTGTTTTCCCTTTTCCCCGGTTTTCCTGGAATTTCCAGGAATTTTCCCTGATTGAAAATGAAAGGGCAATATACAAACATCTGCAAATCCCACATCCCTCATCCGGTTAGAACCGTTCCACCATTCACACACTCCACTCACCCTGGACTATCAAACTACCATTTTTTAAGTTAAAAAAAAAATTCCAGGACTTTTTAGAATTCCTGGTTTTTCAAAGCTCTATTATCACCTTTTCCAGGTAAAATTTTCACAGTCCACATTTTTCAACCTATTCCAACCTTTCCACCTTCAAAACATTCCTCTTAGTTAGGACAACAAAGTTTTGGGGTTTTTTTGTACAAATTCCCGGTTTTTCAAAAATTCCAGGATATCCGAAATACCAATTTTCAATTCAAACTGTTACTCCGTCAAAAAAATTCCAACACCAACAAATTCTTATCCTCTTTTCAATTAGGCGAGTATCAATATTTTCAGAAATTCCTGGTTTTCCCGAAATTTCCAAACTTCCAGGAAATTCCCATATACATATTCAAAGTTCTACAATGCCAAAATTCTCAAAATGTTGTGTCACTTTTTGCTCGATTCGGACCTTTCAACCATCCAGACACACCACTCTTCCGAGATCTCGAAGGAAAAACTTGTTTTCCCTTTTCCCTGGTTTTCCTGGAAATTCCAGGAATTTTCCCAAATTGAAAATGAAAGGGCAATATACATACAAACTTCTGCATTTTCCACATTCCTTATCCGGTTTGAACCGTTCCACCATCCACACACTCCACTCACCCTGGACTATCAAACTACCATTTTCTAAGTTAAAAAAAAATTCCAGGACTTTTTACAATTCCCGGTTTTCCAAAGCTCTATTATCATCTCTTCCAGATACATTTTTTCACAGTCCACATTTTTCAACTGATTCCAACCATTCCACCTTCAAAACATTCCTCTTAGTTGGGACTACAAATGTTATTATTTTTTTTCGTACAAATTCCCAGTTTTTCAAAAATTCCAGGATATCCGAAATACCAATTCTCAATTCAAACTGTTACTCCGTCAAACAAATTCCAACACCAACACATTCAAATCCACTAGGACAATTGTGCTAGTATCAATATTTAAAAAAAACACTGGTTTTCCCGAAATTTCCAAACTTCCAGGAAATTTCCATATACATATTCAAAGTTCTACAATGCCAAAATTCTCCAAATTTTGTGTCACTTTTTTACTCGATTCGGACCTTTCAACCATCCAGACACACCACTCTTCAGAGATCTCGAAGGCAAAACTTGTTTTCCCTTTTCCCCGGTTTTCCTGGAATTTCCAGGAATTTTCCCTGATTGAAAATGAAAGGGCAATATACAAACATCTGCAAATCCCACATTCCTCATCCGGTTAGAACCGTTCTACCATTCACACACTCCACTCACCCTGGACAATCAAACTAACATTTTCTAAGTTTAAAAAAAATTCCAGGACTTATTAGAATTCCCGGTTTTCCAAAGCTCTATTATCACCTCTTCCAGGTAAAGTTTTTACAGTCCACATTTTTCAACCGATTCCAACCTTTCCACCTTCAAAACATTCCTCTTTGTTGGGACAACAAAGGTTATTATTTTTTTTGTACAAATTCCCGGTTTTTCAAAAATTCCAGGGTATCCGAAATACCAATTCTCAAGTCAAACTGTTATGACGTAAAAAAAAATTCCAACAACAAAAAATTCTTATCCTCTTTTCAATTAGGCGAGTATCAATATTTTCAGAAATTCCTGGTCTTCCCAAAATTTCCAAACTTCCAGGAAATTCCCATATGCATATTCAAAGTTCTACAATGCCAAAATTCTCAAAATGTTGTGTCACTTTTTACTCGATTCGGACCTTTCAACCATCCAGACACTCTACTATTCCGAGATCGCGAAGGCAAAACTTGTTTTCCCTTTCCCCCGGTTTTCCTGGAATTTCCAGGAATTTTCCCAGATTGAAAATGAAAGGGCAATATACAAACGTCTGCATGTCCCACATTCCTCATCCGGTTAGAACCGTTCCACCATCCACACACTCCACTCACCCTGGACAATCAAACTATCATTTTCTAAGTTGAAAAAAAATTCCAGGACTTTTTAGAATTTTCCAAAGCTCTATTATCGCCTTTTCCAGGTAAAGTTTTCACAGTCCACATTTTTCAACCTATTCCAACCTTTCCACCTTCAAAACATTCCTCTTAGTTGGGACAACAAAGGTTTTTTTTTTTGTTTGTACAAATTCCCGGTTTTTAAAAAATTCCAGGATATCCGAAATACCAATTTTCAATTCAAACTGTTACTCCGTCAAAGAAATTCCAACACCAACACATTCATATCCTCTACGACAATTGTGCTAGTATCAATATTTTAAAAAATCCCTGGTTTTCCCGAAATTTCCAAACTTCCAGGAAATTTCCATAAACATATTCAAAGTTCTACAATGCCAAAATTCTCCAAATTTTGTGTCACTTTTTTACTCGATTCGGACCTTTCAACCATCCAGACACTCTACTATTCCGAGATCTTGAAGGCAAAACTTGTTTTCCCTTTTCCCCGGTTTTCCTGGAATTTCCAGGAATTGTTCCAGATTGAAAATGAAAGGGCAATATACATACAAACTTCTGCATTTTCCACATTCCTTATCCGGTTTGAACCGCTCCACCATCCACACACTCCACTCACCCTGGACAATCAAACTACCATTTTCTAAGTTAAAAAAAAATTCCAGGACTTTTTAGAATTCCCGGTTTTCCAAAGCTCTATTATAATTTCTTCCAGGTAAAGTTTTCACAGTCCACATTTTTCAACCGATTCCAACCATTTCACCTTCAAAACATTCCTCTTAGTTGGGACTACAAATGTTATTATTTTTTCAGACAAATTCACCGTTTTTCAAAAATTCCAGGATATCCGATATACCAATTCCCAAGTCAAACTGTTATTACGTAAAAAAAAAAAATTCCAACACCAACAAATTCTTATCCTCTTTTCAATTAGGCGAGTATCAATATTTTCAGAAATTCCTGGTTTTCCCGAAATTTCCAAACTTCCAGGAAATTCCCATATACATATTCAAAGTTCTACAATGCCAAAATTCTCAAAATGTTGTGTCACCTTTTACTCGATTCGGACCTTTCAACCATCCAGACACTCTACTATTCCGAGATCGCGAAGGCAAAACTTGTTTTCCCTTTCCCCCGGTTTTCCTGGAATTTCCAGGAATTTTTCCAGATTGAAAATGAAAGGGCAATATACATACAAACTTCTGCATTTTCCACATTCCTTATCCGGTTTGAACCGCTCCACCATCCACACACTCCACTCACCCTGGACAATCAAACTACCATTTTCTAAGTTTAAAAAAAATTCCAGGACCTATTAGAATTCCCGGTTTTCCAAAGCTCTATTATCATCTCTTCCAGATAAATTTTTTCACAGTCCACATTTTTCAACTGATTCCAACCATTCCACCTTCAAAACATTCCTCTTAGTTGGGACAACAAAGGTTATTATTTTTTTTGTACAAAATCCCGGTTTTTCAAAAATTCCAGGATATCCGAAATACCAATTCCCAAGTCAAACTGTTATGACGTCAAAAAAAATTCCAACACCAACAAATTCTTATCCTCTTTTCAATTAGGCGAGTATCAATATTTTCAGAAATTCCTGGTCTTCCCGAAATTTCCAAACTTCCAGGAAATTCCCATATACATATTCAAAGTTCTACAATGCCAAAATTCTCAAAATGTTGTGTCACTTTTTACTCGATTCGGACCTTTCAACCATCCAGACACACCACTCTTCCGAGATCTCGAAGGCAAAACTTGTTTTTCCTTTTCCCCGGTTTTCCTGGAATTTCCAGGAATTTTCCCTGATTGAAAATGAAAGGGCAATATACAAACGTCTGCATATCCCACATTCCTCATCCGGTTAGAACCGTTCCACCATCCACACACTCCACTCACCCTGGACAATCAAACTACCATTTTCTAAGTTTAAAAAAAATTCCAGGACTTTTTAGAATTCCCAGTTTTCCAAAGCTCTATTATCACCTCTTCCAGGTAAAGTTTTTACAGTCCACATTTTTCAACCGATTCCAACCTTTCCACCTTCAAAACATTCCTCTTAGTTGGGACAACAAAGGTTATTATTTTTTTTGTACAAATTCCCGGTTTTTCAAAAATTCCAGGATATCCGAAATACCAATTCTCAAGTCAAACTGTTATGACGTCAAAAAAAATTCCAACAACAAAAAATTCTTATCCTCTTTTCAATTAGGCGAGTATCAATATTTTCAGAAATTCCTGGTCTTCCCAAAATTTCCAAACTTCCAGGAAATTTACATTTACATATTCAAAGTTCTACAATGCCAAAATTCTCCAAATTTTGTGTCACTTTTTTACTCGATTCGGACCTTTCAACCATCCAGACACACCACTCTTCCGAGATCTCGAAGGCAAAACTTGTTTTCCCTTTCCCCTGGTTTTCCTGGAATTTCCAGGAATTTTCCCAGATTGAAAATGAAAGGGCAATATACAAACGTCTGCATATCCCACATTCCTAATCCGGTTAGAACAGTTCCACCATCCACACACTCCACTCACCCTGGACAATCAAACTACCATTTTCTAAGTTTAAAAAAAATTCCAGGACTTATTAGAATTCCCGGTTTTCCAAAGCTCTATTATCACCTCTTCCAGGTAAAGTTTTTACAGTCCACATTTTTCAACCGATTCCAACCTTTCCACCTTCAAAACATTCCTCTTAGTTGGGACAACAAAGGTTATTATTTTTTTTGTACAAATTCCCGGTTTTTCAAAAATTCCAGGATATCCGAAATACCAATTCTCAATTCAAACTGTTACTCCGTCAAAAAATTCCAACACCAACACATTCATATCCTCTAGGACAATTGTGCTAGTATCAATATTTTTAAAAATCCCTGGTTTTCCCGAAATTTCCAAACTTCCAGGAAATTTCCATAAACATATTCAAAGTTCTACAATGCCAAAATTCTCCAAATTTTGTGTCACTTTTTTACTCGATTCGGACCTTTCAACCATCCAGACACACCACTCTTCAGAGATCTCGAAGGCAAAACTTGTTTTCCCTTTTCCCCGGTTTTCCTGGAATTTCCAGGAATTTTCCCTGATTGAAAATGAAAGGGCAATATACAAACGTCTGCATATCCCACATTCCTCATCCGGTTAGAACCGTTCCACCATCCACACACTCCACTCACCCTGGACAATCAAACTACCATTTTCTAAGTTTAAAAAAAATTCCAGGACTTATTAGAATTCCCGGTTTTCCAAAGCTCTATTATCACCTCTTCCAGGTAAAGTTTTCACAGTCCACATTTTTCAACCGATTCCAACCATTTCACCTTCAAAACATTCCTCTTAGTTGGGACAACAAAGGTTATTATTTTTTCGGACAAATTCACCGTTTTTCAAAAATTCCAGGATATCCGATATACCAATTCCCAAATCAAACTGTTATTACGTTAAAAAAAAAATTCCAACACCAACAAATTCTTATCCTCTTTTCAATTAGGCGAGTATCAATATTTTCAGAAATTCCTGGTTTTCCCGAAATTTCCAAACTTCCAGGAAATTCCCATATACATATTCAAAGTTCTACAATGCCAAAATTCTCAAAATGTTGTGTCACTTTTTAACTCGATTCGGACCTTTCAACCATCCAGACACTCTACTATTCTGAGATCGCGAAGGCAAAACTTGTTTTCCCTTCTCCCCGGTTTTCCTGGACTTTCCAGGAATTTTTCCAGATTGAAAATGAAAGGGCAATATACATACAAATTTCTGCATTTTCCACATTCCTTATCCGGTTTGAACCGTTCTACCATCCACACACTCCACTCACCCTGGACAATCAAACTACCATTTTCTAAGTTAAAAAAAAATTCCAGGACTTTTTACAATTCCCGGTTTTCCAAAGCTCTATTATCATCTCTTCCAGATAAATTTTTTCACAGTCCACATTTTTCAACTGATTCCAACCATTCCACCTTCAAAACATTCCTCTTAGTTGGGACTACAGATGTTATTATTTTTTTCGTACAAATTCCCAGTTTTTCAAAAATTCCAGGATATCTGAAATACCAATTCTCAATTCAAACTGTTACTCCATCAAAAAAATCCCAACACCAACACATTCATATCCTCTAGGACAATTGTGCTAGTATCAATATTTTTTTAAAAAACACTGGTTTTCCCGAAATTTCCAAACTTCCAGGAAATTTCCATATACATATTCAAAGTTCTACAATGCCAAAATTCTCCAAATTTTGTGTCACTTTTTTACTCGATTCGGACCTTTCAACCATCCAGACACACCACTCTTCCGAGATCTCGAAGGCAAAACTTGTTTTCCCTTTTCCCCGGTTTTCCTGGAATTTCCAGGAATTTTCCCTGATTGAAAATGAAAGGGCAATATACAAACGTCTGCATATCCCACATTCCTCATCCGGTTAGAACCGTTCCACCATTCACACACTCCACTCACCCTGGACAATCAAACTACCATTTTCTAAGTTTGAAAAAAATTCCAGGACTTTTTAGAATTCCCGGTTTTCCAAAGCTCTATTATCACCTCTTCCAGGTAAAGTTTTCACAGTCCACATTTTTCAACCGATTCCAACCATTTCACCTTCAAAACATTCCTCTTAGTTGGGACTACAAATGTTATTATTTTTTTTGTACAAATTCCCGGTTTTTCAAAAATTCCAGGATATCCGAAATACCAATTTTCAATTTAAACTGTTACTCCGTCAAAAAAATTCCAACACCAACAAATTCTTATCCTCTTTTCAATTAGGCGAGTATCAATATTTTCAGAAATTCCTGGTTTTCCCGAAATTTCCAAACTTCCAGGAAATTCCCATATACATATTCAAAGTTCTACAATGCCAAAATTCTCAAAATGTTGTGTCACTTTTTACTCGATTTGGACCTTTCAACCATCCAGACACTCTACTATTCCGAGTTCGTGAAGGCAAAACTTGTTTTCCCTTTTCCCCGGTTTTCCTGGAATTTCCAGGAATTTTCCCAGATTGAAAATGAAAGGGCAATATACATACAAACTTCTGCATTTTCCACATTCCTTATCCGGTTTGAACCGCTCCACCATCCACACACTCCACTCACCCTGGACTATCAAACTACCATTTTCTAAGTTAAAAAAAAATTCCAGGACTTTTTACAATTCCCGGTTTTCCAAAGCTCTATTATCATCTCTTCCAGATACATTTTTTCACAGTCCACATTTTTCAACTGATTCCAACCATTCCACCTTCAAAACATTCCTCTTAGTTGGGACTACAGATGTTATTATTTTTTTCGTACAAATTCCCAGTTTTTCAAAAATTCCAGGATATCCAAAATACCAATTCTCAATTCAAACTGTTACTCCGTCAAACAAATTCCAACACCAACACATTCATATCCTCTAGGACAATTGTGCTAGTATCAATATTTTAAAAAATCCCTGGTTTTCCCGAAATTTCCAAACTTCCAGGAAATTTCCATATACATATTCAAAGTTCTACAATGCCAAAATTCTCCAAATTTTGTGTCACTTTTTTACTCGATTCGGACCTTTCAACCATCCAGACACACCACTCTTCAGAGATCTCGAAGGCAAAACTTGTTTTCCCTTTTCTCCGGTTTTCCTGGAATTTCCAGGAATTTTCCCTGATTGAAAATGAAAGGGCAATATACAAACGTCTGCATGTCCCACATTCCTCATCCGGTTAGAACCGTTCCACCATCCACACACTCCACTCACCCTGGACAATCAAACTACCATTTTCTAAGTTTAAAAAAAATTCCAGGACTTATTAGAATTCCCGGTTTTCCAAAGCTCTATTATCACCTCTTCCAGGTAAAGTTTTTACAGTCCACATTTTTCAACCGATTCCAACCTTTCCACCTTCAAAACATTCCTCTTAGTTGGGACAACAAAGGCTATTTTTTTTTTGTACAAATTCCCGGTTTTTCAAAAATTCCAGGATATCCGAAATACCAATTCTCAAGTCAAACTGTTATGACGTCAAAAAAAATTCCAACACCAACAAATTTGTATCCTCTTTTCAATTAGGCGAGTATCAATATTTTCAGAAATTTTTGGTTTTCCCAAAATTTCCAAACTTCCAGGAAATTCCCATATACATATTCAAAGTTCTACAATGCCAAAATTCTCAAAATGTTGTGTCACCTTTTACTCGATTCGGACCTTTCAACCATCCAGACACTCTACTATTCCGAGATCGCGAAGGCAAAACTTGTTTTCCCTTTTCCCCGGTTTTCCTGGAATTTCCAGGAATTTTCCCAGATTGAAAATGAAAGGGCAATATACATGCAAACGTCTGCATTTTCCACATTCCTTATCCGGTTTGAACCGCTCCACCATCCACACACTCCACTCACCCTGGACAATCAAACTACCATTTTCTAAGTTAAAAAGAAATTCCAGGACTTTTTAGAATTCCCGGTTTTCCAAAGCTCTATTATCATCTCTTCCAGATACATTTTTTCACATCCACATTTTTCAACTGATTCCAACCATTTCACCTTCAAAACGACTACAGATGCTTTTATTTTTTTCGTACAAATTCCCAGTTTTTCAAAAATTCCAGGATATCTGAAATACCAATTCTCAATTCAAACTGTTACTCCGTCAAAAAAATTCCAACACCAACACATTCATATCCTCTAGGACAATTGTGCTAGAATCAATATTTTAAAAAATCCCTGGTTTTCCCGAAATTTCCAAACTTCCAGGAAATTTCCATATACATATTCAAAGTTCTACAATGCCAAAATTCTCAAAATTTTGTGTCACTCTTTTACTCGATTCGGACCTTTCAACCATCCAGACACACCACTCTTCAGAGATCTCGAAGGCAAAACTTGTTTTCCCTTTTCCCCGGTTTTCCTGGAATTTCCAGGAATTTTCCCTGATTGAAAATGAAAGGGCAATATACAAACGTCTGCATGTCCCACATTCCTCATCCGGTTAGAACCGTTCCACCATCCACACACTCCACTCACCCTGGACAATCAAACTACCATTTTCTAAGTTTAAAAAAAATTCCAGGACTTATTAGAATTCCCGGTTTTCCAAAGCTCTATTATCACCTCTTCCAGGTAAAGTTTTTACAGTCCACATTTTTCAACCGATTCCAACCTTTCCACCTTCAAAACATTCCTCTTAGTTGGGACAACAAAGGCTATTTTTTTTTTGTACAAATTCCCGGTTTTTCAAAAATTCCAGGATATCCGAAATACCAATTCTCAAGTCAAACTGTTATGACGTCAAAAAAAATTCCAACACCAACAAATTTGTATCCTCTTTTCAATTAGGCGAGTATCAATATTTTCAGAAATTTTTGGTTTTCCCAAAATTTCCAAACTTCCAGGAAATTCCCATATACATATTCAAAGTTCTACAATGCCAAAATTCTCAAAATGTTGTGTCACCTTTTACTCGATTCGGACCTTTCAACCATCCAGACACTCTACTATTCCGAGATCGCGAAGGCAAAACTTGTTTTCCCTTTTCCCCGGTTTTCCTGGAATTTCCAGGAATCTTCCCAGATTGAAAATGAATGGGCAATATACATACAAACTTCTGCATTTTCCACATTCCTTAACCAGTTTGAACCGTTCCACCATCCACACACTCCACTCATCCTGGACAATCAAACTACCATTTTCTAAGTTAAAAAAAAATTCCAGGACTTTTTAGAATTCCCGGTTTTCCAAAGCTTTATTATCATCTCTTCCAGATACATTTTTTCACAGTCCACATTTTTCAACTGATTCCAACCATTTCACCTTCAAAACGACTACAGATGTTTTTAATTTTTTCGTAAAAATTCCCAGTTTTGCAAAAATTCCAGGATATCCGAAATACCAATTCTCAATTCAAACTGTTACTCCGTCAAAAAATTCCAACACCAACACATCCATATCCTCTAAGACAATTGCACTAGTATCAATATTTTAAAAAATCCCTGGTTTTCCCAAAATTTCCAAACTTCCAGGAAATTTCCATATACATATTCAAAGTTCTACAATGCCAAAATTCTCCAAATTTTGTGTCACTCTTTTACTTGATTCGGACCTTTCAACCATCCAGACACACCACTCTTCAGAGATCTCGAAGGCAAAACTTGTTTTCCCTTTTCCCCGGTTTTCCTGGAATTTCCAGGAATTTTCCCTGGTTGAAAATGAAAGGGCAATATACAAACACTCCACTCACCCTGGACAATCAAGCCAGCATGTTTCCCAGCTTTAAAAATGACGTAATTACCCGGAGTTACCAGTTGGTCCCGTATCCATGACGATGAAAGGTAAGCCAACGTGTGCCGTGACTGAAATGTGAGCGTAAGCGTTCTGTCCTGTGTCGTAAAGCGATGACTCTCGGACCTGAACATTAGGTCCCGCAGAGACCACAGGGGTCACATAGCAATTCAGCGTCTGCCTGACCCCTGACCTCTGAGTGGAGTCCCGGGAACACGCTATGTTCCCTCCAGAGAACAGAAAGTGAAAGTGAAAGTGTCACAGGTTGGGAGTTTTTACCACACACACTTCACGGTCTCTACGAGGTCACATGACCACGTCTTTCAAGGACAAGTGGAGGCGGATGCAGGGAAGTGAAAAGTACTGTGGAAGTACTGCAAACTCAAAGTACTCGGTGTCACTTCATCGGTCCACACTTTGTCGGAAAATATGTTCTTAATGACAAGATATTTAACGTTCAAACTGGTAAACTTTGTTATTTTTTTCCAATTTGCTCATTTGGAATTTGATGGCTGCAACATGTTTCCAAAAAAAAAGCTGGCACAAGTGGCAAAAAAGAGTGAGAAAGTTGAGGAATGCTCATTAAAGACTTATTTGGAACATCCCACAGGTGAACAGGCTAATTGGGAACAGGTGGGTGCCATGATTGGGTATAATAAGGAATTTAGGGATTTCACCATCTGCGCTCCGTAATATCATCAAAGGGTTCAGAGAATCTGGAGAAATCACTGTACGTAAACCATGATATTACGCACCTTGGATCCCTGCATCAAAAAACCACATCAGTGTGTAAAGGATATCACCACACGGGCTCAGGAGCACTTCAGAAAACCACTGTCAGTAACTACAGTTGGTCGCTACATCTGTAAGTGCAAGTTAAAACTCTACTAAGCAAAGCCAAAGCCATTTGTCAACAACACCCCTCATTTAAGATGGACTGATGCAAAGTGGAAAGGTGTCCTGTGGTCTGACGAGTCCACATTTCAAATTGTTTTTTGCAAACTGTGGACGTCGTTTCCTCCGGAACAAAGACAGTTGGTCGCTACATCTGTAAGTGCAAGCTAAAACTCTACTATGCAAAGCCAAAGCCATTTATCAACAACACCCAGAAACGCCGTCGGATTCTCTGGGCCCCGAGCTCATCTAAGATGGACTGGTGCAAAGTGGAAAAGTGTTCTGTGGTCTGACGAGTCCACATTTCAAATAGTTTTTGGAAACTGTGGACCAAAGAGAAGAAAAAAAACATCCGGAATGTTCTAGGGTGAAAGTGTAAAAGGCAGCATGTGTGATGGTATGGGGGTGTATTAGTGCCCAAAGCATGGGTAACTTACACATCTGTGAAGGCACCATTAATGCTGAAAGGTACGTACAGGCTACGGAGCGACACATGTTGCCATCCAAGCAACGTTACCATGGACGCCCCTGCTTATTTCGGCAAGACGATGCCAAGCCACGTGTTGCATCAGCGTGACTTCATAGTAAAAGAGTGCGGGTCCTTTTTATTTACCATTTACACAACGTGACAACTTCAATGCTTTTGGCTCTTGTATATATATATATACATATATATATATATACAACACTCAACATAACACTCCAATACAACACAATACAACACTCCAATACGTGCACCATGACAGCAACCACCCACCCACCACCACGAAAAGAATACCTACCGGAATCAATAAAAGGCTATCGATGCTGTCATCTAGCAAAGCTGAATTTGACCAAGCAACCCCCCCGTACCAAAAAGCCCTTGATGAAAGCGGATACAATTTCACCCTCACCTATGAACCCACGCCAGGAAACCAGCCAAAAAAGAACAGAAAACGGAACGACATCATCTGGTACAACCCCCCATACAGCAAAAACGTCTCAACGAACATTGGACACAAATTCCTCACTCTGATTGACAAACACTTTCCCAAAGACAACAACCTAAGAAAAGTATTCAACAAGAACAACATTAAATTGAGCTACAGCTGTATGAACAATATACGACAAATCATCTCAAACCACAACAAAACAATTGCAAATGAGCCGTCGGCCCTCAGACAGAGCGACTCCAAAACCAACAAAGGATGTAATTGTCGAAAGAAACCTGATTGCCCCCTCAACGGGGGGTGCTTACAAACATCAGTTGTCTACCAATCTAAGGTAATACGCAAGGACATTAACACATCCGACACATATGTAGGATTAACCGAGGGAGAATTCAAAACCAGATGGAACAATCACAAGGCTTCTTTCAGGAACAAAAACCTGCGAAATACCACAGAACTCAGCAAACACATTTGGGACCTCAAAGACAATAATGTTGAATATTCAATAACATGGCAAATTCTTGCATCCAGCACACCTTACAATAGTGGTAATAAAAGATGCAACCTATGCTTGAAAGAGAAACTGTTTATTATTTACCGTCCAGACCTGTCATCCCTCAACAAGCGCAGCGAAATTGTAACAGCATGCCGCCACAGACGGAAACACCTCCTAGGCAACACATGAGCCAATCACCAAGCTCCTAGGCCAGCCTGTACCCACCCACTCTGTGCCCTATATAATCCATGGTATGTGAATGCTCCCATTAAAATCTCCTGATGATTGAGGGTACCCCCCCTCATGAAACAGGCCTGTAGAGATGAAATAGTCTTGTGATTTTTTTTTTCCCACACATACATATATTGCGCTCTACTACGGTATCGAGCACTATTTTTTTGGATAACCTTATTAAGACATATATATATATATATATATATATATATATATATAGGTGTTTTTTGCCACAATTAAGTAAATATGAAGCCAAATATGCCAATATGAACTAATGAATGAGATATAAAATACTATATTTAATGATGAATTCAATTGTGAAATATATTAAACAAAAATTTTAATTTTAATTGTATCATGGACACCCCTGCTTATTTCAGCAAGACTGTTGTTTTATTCTGCAACGTTTGCCCTGTAGTAGAATAAGTGATGAGGTCATCATTTGTATGCTGGAGACCCCCCCGTGTTAATGTGCGGCTATGACTTCTATACAAGTGTGTGTGCGTGTGTGTGTGTGTGTGTGTGTGTGCAAACAATCCTTCAAAAAGCGTCAGAGGTGCGCGGGCAGGTAGCGACGACGTTGATGGATGCTTTCATCCACTGAAAAGCGTTAATTAGCGTCAGCGGAGACGAGCTCTAAAGAGACGAGACGATGTGAGGTTATTTTTCTTTTAAAGTCTGTTTTTTTTTTTTCCGTTTTTTTCTCCCCTCTGACGAAGCTCACGAGGGATCGGGGCGACAATGACAAAGTGTCCTACAAAAAAAAATGCTCTCCCACTCACTTTTAATGATATGATAATCAACCAAGCCTCAGTTTGCCAAAGCCAGGGAGGGAAAATGGCTGTTCGAGTCCGCTTGCATCGGCGCTGGAGCGGAACTGCATCATCTGCTAAATTAATATTCTTTAATTGCCATTTTGGGGGAAGTATCACTTCCCATCTGAGTGATATCATGCATCTCTTCACTGCGTTGTTGTATGAAGGTGATGCACTCGTATGGCCCTGATACATTCCTGGAGTACACTGGAGAAGTATGAAGGTGATACACTCTTAAAAAAGTGTCAGAAATGTGCAGAGCATAAATGTGGGGATGTCACCAGGAAGACAAACTGAAAACAATGAACTTAAATACTACAGACGTGATTAACGAAAACAGGTGCGTGACTCAAAACGTGAAACAGGTGCGTGACGTGACGGGTGAAAACTAATGGGTAATCATGGAAACAAGACAAGGGAGTGAAAATCCAGAAACTAAAGAGTCCAATAACTAAACAAAACATGACTAAAACAAAACATGATTACACAGACATGACAGAAGGTGATACACTCTTATGGCCCTGATACATTCCTGGAGTACACTGGAGATGTATGAAGGTGATGCACTCTTATGGCCCTGATACATTCCTGGAGTACACTGGAGATGTATAAAGATAATATACCCTCATTTCGCCCTGATACATTCCTGGAGTACAATGGAGATGTATGAAGGTGATACACTCTTATGGCCCTGATACATTCCTGGAGTACACTGGAGATGTATGAAGGTGATACACTCTTATGGCCCTGATACATTCCTGGAATACACTGTAGATGTATGAAGATGATACACTCTTATGGCCCTGATACATTCCTGGAGTACAATGGAGATGTATGAAGGTGTCATGACTTGGTCCTGGGGTTTAGTTTTTCTAGAAGGCAACGGAATGTTGGCTCGGGCGAGACGGGAATGTGAGAACATATTTATTTAATTTTATTCAAAACGAAAAGCGCACACAGTGGCGGAGAAACAACTTGGCTATGAAAACAAATACTTGCACAAAGGCATAAACTATGAACAACAACAAAAAAAAACACTAACTGTGGCATTAATAAACAAAACTTACTTGGCATGGACAAAAAGGAGCAGCGTGAACGATGGACATGAAAAAAGTGTCAGAAATGTGCAGAGCATAAATGTGGGATGTCACCAGGAAGACAAACTGAAAACAATGAACTTAAATACTACAGACGTGATTAACGAAAACAGGTGCGTGACTCAAAACGTGAAACAGGTGCGTGACGTGACGGGTGAAAACTAATGGGTAATTATGGAAACAAGACAAGGGAGTGAAAAGCCAGAAACTAAAGAGTCCAATAACTAAACAAAACATGACTAAAACAAAACATGATTACACAGACATGACAGAAGGTGATACACTCTTATGGCCCTGATACATTCCTGGAGTACACTGGAGATGTATGAAGGTGATGCACTCTTATGGCCCTGATACATTCCTGGAGTACACTGGAGATGTATGAAGGTGATACACTCTTATGGCCCTGATACATTCCTGGAGTACAATGGAGATGTATGAAGGTGTCATGACTTGGTCCTGGGGTTTAGTTTTTCTAGAAGGCAACGGAAAGTTGGCTCGGGCGAGACGGGAATGTGAGTACATATTTATTTAATTTTATCCAAAAAAAAGTACAAACGAAAAGCGCGCACAGTGGCGGAGAAACAACTTGGCTATGAAAACAAATACTTGCACAAAGGCAGAAACTATGAACAACAACAAAAAAAACACTAACTGTGGCATTAATAAACAAAACTTACTTGGCATGGACAAAAAGGAGCAGCGTGAACGATGGACATGAAAAAAGTGTCAGAAATGTGCAGAGCATAAATGTGGGATGTCACCAGGAAGACAAACTGAAAACAATGAACTTAAATACTACAGACGTGATTAACGAAAACAGGTGCGTGACTCAAAACGTGAAACAGGTGCGTGACGTGACAGGTGAAAACTAATGGGTAATCATGGAAATAAGACAAGGGAGTGAAAAGCCAGAAACTAAAGAGTCCAATAACTAAACAAAACATGACTAAAACAAAACATGATTACACAGACATGACAGAAGGTGATATACTCTTATGGCCCTGATACATTCCTGGAGTACACTGGAGATGTATGAAGGTGATGCACTCTTATGGCCCTGATACATTCCTGAAGTACAATGGAGATGTATGAAGGTGTCATGACTTGGTCCTGGGGTTTAGTTTTTCTAGAAGGCAACGGAAAGTTGGCTCGGGCGAGACGGGAATGTGAGAACATATCTATTTAATTTTATTCAAAACGAAAAGCGCGCACAGTGGCGGAGAAACAACTTGGCTATGAAAACAAATACTTGCACAAAGGCAGAAACTATGAACAACAACAAAAAAACACTAACTGTGGCATTAATAAACAAAACTTACTTGGCATGGACAAAAAGGAGCAGCGTGAACGATGGACATGAAAAAAGTGTCAGAAATGTGCAGAGCATAAATGTGTGGGATGTCACCAGGAAGACAAACTGAAAACAATGAACTTAAATACTACAGACATGATTAACGAAAACAGGTGTGTGACTCAAAACGTGAAACAGGTGCGTGACGTGACAGGTGAAAACTAATGGGTAATCATGGAAACAAGACAAGGGAGTGAAAAGCCAGAAACTAAAGAGTCCAATAACTAAACAAAACATGACTAAAACAAAACATGATTACACAGACATGACAGAAGGTGATACACTCTTATGGCCCTGATACATTCCTGGAGTACACTGGAGATGTATGAAGATGATACACTCTTATGGCCCTGATACATTCCTGGAGTACAATGGAGATGTATGAAGATGATGCACTCTTATGGCCATGATACATTCCTGGAGTACAATGGAGATGTATGAAGGTGTCATGACTTGGTCCTGGGGTTTAGTTTTTCTAGAAGGCAACGGAAAGTTGGCTCGGGCGAGACGGGAATGTGAGAACATATTTATTTAATTTTATCCAAAAAAAAGTACAAACGAAAAGCGCGCAGAGAAACAACTTGGCTAGGAAAACAAATACTTGCACAAAGGCAGAAACTATGAACAACAACAAAAAAAACACTAACTGTGGCATTAATAAACAAAACTTACTTGGCATGGACAAAAAGGAGCAGCGTGAACGATGGACATGAAAAAAGTGTTAGAAATGTGCAGAACATAAATGTGTGGGATGTCACCAGGAAGACAAACTGAAAACAATGAACTTAAATAGTACAGACGTAATTAACGAAAACAGGTGCGTGACTCAAAACGTGAAACAGGTGCGTGACGTGACGGGTGAAAACTAATGGGTAATCATGGAAACAAGACAAGGGAGTGAAAAGCCAGAAACTAAAGAGTCCAATAACTAAACAAAACATGACTAAAACAAAACATGATTACACAGACATGACAGAAGGTGATACACTCTTATGGCCCTGATACATTCCTGGAGTACACTGGAGATGTATGAAGGTGATGCACTCTTATGGCCCTGATACATTCCTGGAGTACACTGGAGATGTATGAAGGTGATGCACTCTTATGGCCCTGATACATTCCTGAAGTACAATGGAGATGTATGAAGGTGTCATGACTTGGTCCTGGGGTTTAGTTTTTCTAGAAGGCAACGGAAAGTTGGCTCGGGCGAGACGGGAATGTGAGAACATATTTATTTAATTTTATCCAAAAAAAAAAGTACAAACGAAAAGCGCGCACAGTGGCGGAGAAACAACTTGGCTATGAAAACAAATACTTGCACAAAGGCAGAAACTATGAACAACAACAACAAAAAACACTAACTGTGGCATTAATAAACAAAACTTACTTGGCATGGACAAAAAGGAGCAGCGTGAACGATGGACATGAAAAAAGTGTCAGAAATGTGCAGAGCATAAATGTGTGGGATGTCACCAGGAAGACAAACTGAAAACAATGAACTTAAATACTACAGACGTGATTAACGAAAACAGGTGCGTGACTCAAAACGTGAAACAGGTGCGTGACGTGACAGGTGAAAACTAATGGGGTAATCATGGAAACAAGACAAGGGAGTGAAAAGCCAGAAACTAAAGAGTCCAATAACTAAACAAAACATGACTAAAACAAAACATGATTACACAGACATGACAGAAGGTGATGCACTCTTATGGCCCTGATACATTCCTGGAGTACACTGGAGATGTATGAAGGTGATACACTCTTATGGCCCTGATACATTCCTGGAGTACACTGGAGATGTATGAAGGTGATGCACTCTTATGGCCCTGATACATTCCTGGAGTACACTGGAGATGTATGAAGGTGATGCACTCTTATGGCCCTGATACATTCCTGAAGTACAATGGAGATGTATGAAGGTGTCATGACTTGGTCCTGGGGTTTAGTTTTTCTAGAAGGCAACGGAAAGTTGGCTCGGGCGAGACGGGAATGTGAGAACATATTTATTTAATTTTATCCAAAAAAAAGTACAAACGAAAAGCGCGCACAGTGGCGGAGAAACAACTTGGCTATGAAAACAAATACTTGCACAAAGGCATAAACTATGAACAACAACAAAAAAAAACACTAACTGTGGCATTAATAAACAAAACTTACTTGGCATGGACAAAAAGGAGCAGCGTGAACGATGGACATGAAAAAAGTGTCAGAAATGTGCAGAACATAAATGTGTGGGATGTCACCAGGAAGACAAACTGAAAACAATGAACTTAAATACTACAGACATGATTAACGAAAACAGGTGCGTGACTCAAAACGTGAAACAGGTGCGTGACGTGACAGGTGAAAACTAATGGGTAATCATGGAAACAAGACAAGGGAGTGAAAAGCCAGAAACTAAAGAGTCCAATAACTAAACAAAACATGACTAAAACAAAACATGATTACACAGACATGACAGAAGGTGATACACTCTTATGGCCCTGATACATTCCTGGAGTACAATGGAGATGTATGAAGGTGTCATGACTTGGTCCTGGGGTTTAGTTTTTCTAGAAGGCAACGGAAAGTTGGCTCGGGCGAGACGGGAATGTGAGAACATATTTATTTAATTTTATTCAAAACGAAAAGCGCGCACAGTGGCGGAGAAACAACTTGGCTATGAAAACAAATACTTGCACAAAGGCAGAAACTATGAACAACAACAAAAAAAACACTAACTGTGGCATTAATAAACAAAACTTACTTGGCATGGACAAAAAGGAGCAGCGTGAACGATGGACATGAAAAAAGTGTCAGAAATGTGCAGAGCATAAATGTGGGATGTCACCAGGAAGACAAACTGAAAACAATGAACTTAAATACTACAGACGTGATTAACGAAAACAGGTGCGTGACTCAAAACGTGAAACAGGTGCGTGACGTGACGGGTGAAAACTAATGGGTAATCATGGAAACAAGACAAGGGAGTGAAAAGCCAGAAACTAAAGAGTCCAATAACTAAACAAAACATGACTAAAACAAAACATGATTACACAGACATGACAGAAGGTGATACACTCTTATGGCCCTGATACATTCCTGGAGTACACTGGAGACATTTCTAACCGCCACACCTGGTTAGGCCTCTCAAGAAGTCTGATCTGAGGCCAGTTTGTTCTGTGCGTGTTTTTGTGGAGGTGCTGTTGTTGTGGCGAAGAAGGAGGCCTCTTAGCACAGGCGCTAACAGAGGCAGCTAAAGTGACGGACGGACAAACTTGACTGCCTCGCACGTCCGACTTGCTGCTTTCACACCTTTGTTTACGTCGCACATCAGCGAGCTAATTAAAACGCCGACCCGTCACGTCGACTTAGGCGCGGACGCACTCAGCTGCCGCCGGAACAACGGACGTGGCGGCGGGTAATTCGACGTGTTAGCTAACACCTCGACTGCAAGCTGAGGCCTGTGAAGACCACCTCGGGGGCAAAGTGTGAGCGTGGACTCCACTTCTGGTAACTTCCATGCAGCGTCCTAGCAAAGGTCAGGATTGTGTGCCACTGCTGTTGTTGGGGCAAAGGTGACCCATGTGTGTCCTCTGAGCGTCATCGCTATAGTTGTTGTGGCAAAGGTGACACGTTTGTCATCTGTCTGTCAACGCTGTAGTTGTAGTGGCAAAGGGGACACGTGTGCGTGTCATCACTATAGTTGTTGTGGCAAAGGTGGCCCATGTGTGTGTCACTGCTGTTGTTGGGGCAAAGGTGGCCCATGTGTGTGTCACTGCTGTTGTTGGGGCAAAGATGACCCATGTGTGTGTCACTGCTGTTGTTGTGGCAAAGGTGGCCCATGTGTGTGTGACTGCTGTTGTTGGGGCAAAGGTGTCCCATGTGTGTGTCACTGCTGTTGTTGGGGCAAAGGTGTCCCATGTGTGTGTCACTGCTGTTGTTGGGGCAAAGGTGACCCATGTGTGTGTCACTGCTGTTGTTGGGGCAAAGGTGGCCCATGTGTGTGTCACTGCTGTTGTTGGGGCAAAGGTGGCCCATGTGTGTGTCACTGCTGTTGTTGGGGCAAAGGTGGCCCATGTGTGTGTCACTGCAGTTGTTGTGGCAAAGGTGGCCCATGTGTGTGTCACTGCTGTTGTTGGGGCAAAGGTGGCCCATGTGTGTGTCACTGCTGTTGTTGGGGCAAAGGTGGCCCATGTGTGTGTCACTGCTGTTGTTGGGGCAAAAGTGGCCCATGTGTGTGTCACTGCTGTTGTTGGGGCAAAGGTGGCCCATGTGTGTGTCACTGCTGTTGTTGGGGCAAAGGTGGCCCATGTGTGTGTCACTGCTGTTGTTGGAGCAAAGGTGGCCTATTTGTGTGTCACTTTTGTTGTTGGGGCAAAGGTGACCCATGTGTGTGTCACTGCTGTTGTTGTGGCAAAGGTGGCCCATGTGTGTGTCACTGCTGTTGTTGGGGCAAAGGTGGCCCATGTGTGTGTCACTGCTGTTGTTGGGGCAAAGGTGACCCATGTGTGTGTCACTGCTGTTGTTGTGGCAAAGGTGGCCCATGTGTGTGTCACTGCTGTTGTTGGGGCAAAGGTGGCCCATGTGTGTGTCACTGCTGTTGTTGGGGCAAAGGTGGCCCATGTGTCTGTCACTGCTGTTGTTGGGGCAAAGGTGGCCCATGTGTGTGTCACTGCTGTTGTTGGGGCAAAGGTGGCCCATGTGTGTGTCACTGCTGTTGTTGGGGCAAAGGTGGCCCATGTGTGTGTCACTGCTGTTGTTGGGGCAAAGGTGGCCCATGTGTGTGTCACTGCTGTTGTTGGGGCAAAGGTGGCCCATGTGTGTGTCACTGCTGTTGTTGTGGCAAAGGTGGCCCATGTGTGTGTCTCTGCTGTTGTTGGGGCAAAGGTGGCCCATGTGTGTGTCACTGCTGTTGTTGGGGCAAAGGTGGCCCATGTGTGTGTCACTGCTGTTGTTGGGGCAAAGGTGGCCCATGTGTGTGTCACTGCTGTTGTTGGGGCAAAGGTGGCCCATATGTGTGTCACTGCTGTTGTTGGGGCAAAGATGGCCCATGTGTGTGTCACTGCTGTTATTGGGGCAAATGTGGCCCATGTGTGTGTCACTGCTGTTGTTGGGGCAAAGGTGGCCCATGTGTGTGTCACTGCTGTTGTTGGGGCAAAGATGGCCCATGTGTGTGTCACTGCTGTTGTTGGGGCAAATGTGGCCCATGTGTGTGTCACTGCTGTTGTTGGGGCAAAGGTGGCCCATGTGTGAGTCACTGCTGTTGTTGGGGCAAAGGTGGCCCATGTGTGTGTCACTGCTGTTTTTGTGGCAAAGGTGGCCCATGTGTGTGTCACTGCTGTTGTTGGGGCAAAGGTGGCCCATGTGTGTGTCACTGCTGTTGTTGGAGCAAAGGTGGCCTATTTGTGTGTCACTGCTGTTGTTGGGGCAAAGGTGGCCCATGTGTGTGTCACTGCTGTTGTTGGGGCAAAGGTGACCCATGTGTGTGTCACTGCTGTTGTTGGGGCAAAGGTGGCCCATATGTGTGTCACTGCTGTTGTTGGGGCAAAGATGGCCCATGTGTGTGTCACTGCTGTTGTTGGGGCAAAGGTGGCCCATGTGTGTGTCACTGCTGTTGTTGGGGCAAAGGTGGCCCATGTGTGTGTCACTGCTGTTGTTGGGGCAAAGGTGGCCCATATGTGTGTCACTGCTGTTGTTGGGGCAAAGATGGCCCATGTGTGTGTCACTGCTGTTATTGGGGCAAATGTGGCCCATGTGTGTGTCACTGCTGTTGTTGGGGCAAAGGTGGCCCATGTGTGTGTCACTGCTGTTGTTGGGGCAAAGATGGCCCATGTGTGTGTCACTGCTGTTGTTGGGGCAAATGTGGCCCATGTGTGTGTCACTGCTGTTGTTGGGGCAAAGGTGGCCCATGTGTGAGTCACTGCTGTTGTTGGGGCAAAGGTGGCCCATGTGTGTGTCACTGCTGTTGTTGTGGCAAAGGTGGCCCATGTGTGTGTCACTGCTGTTGTTGGGGCAAAGGTGGCCCATGTGTGTGTCACTGCTGTTGTTGGAGCAAAGGTGGCCTATTTGTGTGTCACTGCTGTTGTTGGGGCAAAGGTGGCCCATGTGTGTGTCACTGCTGTTGTTGGAGCAAAGGTGACCCATGTGTGTGTCACTGCTGTTGTTGGGGCAAAGGTGGCCCATATGTGTGTCACTGCTGTTGTTGGGGCAAAGATGGCCCATGTGTGTGTCACTGCTGTTATTGGGGCAAATGTGGCCCATGTGTGTGTCACTGCTGTTGTTGGGGCAAAGGTGGCCCATGTGTGTGTCACTGCTGTTGTTGGGGCAAAGATGGCCCATGTGTGTGTCACTGCTGTTGTTGGGGCAAATGTGGCCCATGTGTGTGTCACTGCTGTTGTTGGGGCAAAGGTGGCCCATGTGTGAGTCACTGCTGTTGTTGGGGCAAAGGTGGCCCATGTGTGTGTCACTGCTGTTGTTGGGGCAAAGGTGGCCTATGTGTGTGTCACTGCTGTTGTTGGGGCAAATGTGGCCCATGTGTGTGTCACTGCTGTTGTTGGGGCAAAGGTGGCCCATGTGTGTGTCACTGCTGTTGTTGGGGCAAAGGTGGCCCATGTGTGTGTCACTGCTGTTGTTGGGGCAAAGATGGCCCATGTGTGTGTCACTGCTGTTGTTGGGGCAAATGTGGCCCATGTGTGTGTCACTGCTGTTGTTGGGGCAAAGGTGGCCCATGTGTGTGTCACTGCTGTTGTTGGGGCAAAGGTGACCCATGTGTGTGTCACTGCTGTTGTTGGGGCAAATGTGGCCCATGTGTGTGTCACTGCTGTTGTTGGGGCAAAGGTGGCCCATGTGTGAGTCACTGCTGTTGTTGGGGCAAAGGTGGCCCATGTGTGTGTCACTGCTGTTGTTGGGGCAAAGGTGGCCTATGTGTGTGTCACTGCTGTTGTTGGGGCAAATGTGGCCCATGTGTGTGTCACTGCTGTTGTTGGGGCAAAGGTGGCCCATGTGTGTGTCACTGTTGTTGTTGGGGCAAAGGTGGCCCATGTGTGTGTCACTGCTGTTGTTGGGGCAAATGTGGCCCATGTGTGTGTCACTGCTGTTGTTGGGGCAAATGTGGCCCATGTGTGTGTCACTGCTGTTGTTGGGGCAAAGGTGGCCCATGTGTGTGTCACTGCTGTTGTTGGGGCAAAGGTGGCCTATGTGTGTGTCACTGCTGTTGTTGGGGAAAATGTGGCCCATGTGTGTGTCACTGCTGTTGTTGGGGCAAATGTGGCCCATGTGTGTGTCACTGCTGTTGTTGGGGCAAATGTGGCCCATGTGTGTGTCACTGCTGTTGTTGGGGCAAAGGTGGCCCATGTGTGTGTCACTGCTGTTGTTGGGGCAAAGGTGGCCTATGTGTGTGTCACTGCTGTTGTTGGGGCAAATGTGGCCCATGTGTGTGTCACTGCTGTTGTTGGGGCAAAGGTGGCCCATGTGTGTGTCACTGCTGTTGTTGGGGCAAAGGTGGCCCATGTGTGTGTCACTGCTGTTGTTGGGGCAAATGTGGCCCATGTGTGTGTAACGCAGGTGCCAAATGTATACCTTTTTGTATTTGACTGGTATGCTCTTGCTTACTAGTTACTCTTTGAGCGCTGTGCGTGCTTCCTGGTCACGTGACTGCCGCGGTCCAATTAGCTGGGCTTATAAGCCGGTAGCAGGAAGTTGCCAGCTGACAGATCGATTGTTTGCTCGAGGTAGGTTTTTAATCCTCGTTTTTACCTGGAATATTGTGCTAACTAAGTATAAACTAAAATGCCTAATTTGTAACTTTATAGAGCCGACTACCAGCGCCGGAGTTTTTTTTCTCTCTCTCATTAAGCTGTTGGTGAGTCCATATTTATGAACATAGCACAGTTAGCATTTATCCCTCTTCGATTGTTTTCATTGCAACAGTCTTTGTAGCATATTATCAATCGTCTGTATACAAGGTTTATGATTTAAACCTTTTGATAACTATTTGTGTGTTAAATGTACTTTTAAATGTGTTTTGATAATAAGCATGTTTAGTGCACTGATGCTGCTAATAGTTATTTTGACATTTTATTGCATATTGTGATTTTGATGTTATTGATTTATATTGTACAATATGGAGGAAGAAGATATGTTGTGTACACATGGATTTAAAAGAATGTTCCTGGCTCTTACACAGGCCAGGCTTTTCTTGTTTTGATGGCGAGCTAAAGAAAGGAGCATCTAGTCCAAGGAGTATTCTTGGAGGATTCCAGCCAGAAACCCCACCACCTGTTCGGTTTGGGCGGGTAGGAGGCTCTCGAGCCGACCCTTTACATTTTTTTTTCCCATCTTTAACCTGCAGTACACGAGCTGTACTGCCATCTTTTTTTTCTAAGAACTCTAAGTCTGAACTGAGATTTATTCAGATCCAGAAATATTGATTAATGAAATTTGAATTGTATGTATGTATATAGTCACTGTTGTCCCGATTTATTTAATGTTGAATGGCCATTCAACTTATTGTATGTATATATCTGCTGTCCCTCACAAATTGTCTGTCTAATACACGGTGTCAACCAAACTACAGTTTAAGCTCTGCCTTCTCTCTCCAAGTCGAAACCCTAGACTTCTGTTCTGAGCCCATAAAACCCCGTATATACAGTATTGCATTAAATTTGTAGTACGTATAGGTTACAAAATTAGTGGCGAGCTAGCCAGGAGCGAGAGCAGCTTAAGTTGTGTGTTTGTGTCTGTGTGTGGACAGAGTATAACTTTACAATGGACATAATTGAGAAACATGGCATAAATATACATAATGCAGTATTGATTGAGTGTGATACAAAGGCTGAAGAAAATGAAGAGGTCGTGGAATTTTTGTCTAAATACGGTTCGATTGGTCAGTGTGAGATTATTGATGATTGGGAATCTGAGTTTAGGCATAAGTGGGTTGTTGAGTATAATTTTACTGATGCTATTAACGCGCTGCGTCACATTTTGCCTTACACTTTTGTGAGTCGAAATGGTAAAATTTATGAAATATCCGAATTGTCCGCTGTTTGCGCTACTCACATAGAGAAACAGAAAACAAACGCATATTTATCTGATTTAAAAGAGTTAGCTAAGCTAACTGGTAAGGACTTTACGGAGGTCCTCAACGATGTGATGTCCCTGCTTGGTCACTCTGTTACGCAGCTTGGCCCAGTCCAAGCTAAAACTCTGACAACTTCTGCTGCCCAAGCAACACAATCAACTCCCACTGCCTCTACCGAGAGTCAGGAATTGCTCTCTGATCACACTGAACATAAACCCCAATCCCAAACCAGAACCTCTCTCCCAAATATTGCTGCACCTACCTTGAACCCACCAGAAGTCCAACGTTATGTGGTTGAGCACATCGTTAAAAACGAAGACAGCGCGATGCTTCATCTCTCCAGCCAGCGTCTCAGAGTATTTTCTGGGAGGTTGCCCCGGCCTCAGAATGAAACGGATTATGAAACATGGCGTGTTACTGTGGATTTACTGTTAAATGATTCCTCTGTTTCCGATTTGCAGCGATCGCGCAAAATCTTTGAGAGTCTTCTGCCTCCCGCTGCCGACATGGTCAAGCACTTGAAGCCTGAAACACGGCCTGCAGTCTATCTCCATATTCTGGATTCAGCGTACGGCACTGTGCAAGACGGAGATGAGCTTTATGCTAAATTTATGGATACGTTCCAAGACGCAAATGAAAAGGCATCATCATACCTTCAGCGGCTGCAAGTTGCTCTCAATTTAGCTGTTAAGAGAGGGGGAGTTCCATACGAGGAGACCAATAAACACCTACTCAACCAGTTTTGTAGAGGCTGTTGGGACAATGTCTTAATCTCCGAGCTCCAACTCAGGCAACGTAAGCAAAATCCGCCATCCTTCGCTGAACTATTGCTGCTATTGCGCACAGAAGAGGACCGAGAAGCAGCTAAGACCCTTCGCATGAAGCAGCATCTCGGCCCATCCAAGACAAGAGCCGCAACTCAAGCACAATACGCTTATGCTGGAGGGGAAGATCATGAAAGTACAACACTGGAAAAACTTACAAAGCAACTGGCAGATATACAGAGACAATTGACAGCTTTGATCGCCGCCCAATCAGGAAAAAAACAAGCTGTACCAGCGAAGACACCATCGACTGGTGCTGGTTCCCCACATGCCAAACCTGCTGCTCGACACTACGGTTCTGCACAGTCTGGACCAAGACCCGGTTATTGCTACCAATGTGGTGAAGAGGGGCATATTAAAGCAACATGTGACAGTCCCCCAAATCCTGCTCTGGTCTCATTCAAGAAAAGACAACAGGCAGAGAAGCTGCAGAGATGGAAGCAGTCAAGCACAGGTCATTCTTTAAACTGACCCCAGTTCCTGTTACGGGACGAATTGGAACTGCTTTGGATCAAAAATGTCCCAAGAATCTTACAACTGTTACCTGCACTGAGCTTACTCCTTCTTCTCCAATCACAAAAACATGTCTACCGAAAGGGTTGATTGGATCGAAATGTACAAGTGAAGTCCGCATCGCTGGTCAAGTGTGCTCCTGTTTACTTGATACTGGATCCCAAGTTACAACTGTTCCTGTGGCAGTTTATAATAAATATTTTTCTCAAGAACCTTTGAAGTCTCTCTCTGACCTTCTGCAAGTTGAAGGGGCAGCCGGCCAAACTGTACCATACCTGGGCTACATTGAAATGATAGTTACATTCCCCAAAGATTTTGTGGGTGCAGACACAGAAGTAGCAACACTAGCACTTGTGGTTCCGGATTCCCGTCCAGAGTTTCAATCACAAGTACTGATTGGTATGAATACACTTGAGCCATTGTACGACCAATATGTGGAAAGAAATCAAGGCACTTTCCAGCCAGAGACACATGGATACAGAGCTGTCCTGCAACTGCTCCAACTGCGGCGCCAACAAACACAGTTGGGCAGCGAAGGTGTTTTGAGAGTTTCAAGTAAAGCATCAGTTACAATTCCCCCAGGCCACACGGTTGTGGTTGAGGGCTCCATCTATGGCAACACTCCAACTGCAGGCTGTTGTGTACTCATTGAACATCCCTCATCTCCAGTGGCTGGTGGACTCTGTGTGACAAGTTGTCTCATTACCATTGCAAAGAATACCCCCCATAAAGTTCCCGTCATTCTCAAAAATGAGTCAGAGCAAGAAGTGTCCATTCCATCTCAGAGCACCATTGCAAATCTCGTCATGGCACCTAAAATCTTGTCACATCAAACTTCTCTCTCATCCGAACCCATTGCAAGTTCTTCGCACCATTTGCATTTCGATTTTGGTGACTCACCCATCCCAGAGGAATGGAAAGACAGGATTATAAGCAAACTGAAAGAAATACCGGAGGTTTTCTCTTGTCACGATCTGGATTTTGGAAGAACTGGACAAGTCAAACACCACATCAAACTGAATGACGAGACACCATTCAAGCAGCGCCCAAGGCCAATACATCCACAGGATATAGAGGCAGTTCGACAACATCTGCGAGATCTTCTAAAAACGGGAGTAATCAGAGAGTCCGATTCTCCTTTTGCCTCACCTATTGTAGTTGTGCGCAAGAAAAATGGTGATGTCCGTCTGTGTATTGACTACAGAAAGCTAAACCTCCAAACCATTAAAGACGCCTATGCCCTCCCCAACCTGGAGGAATCATTTTCAGCGTTGACTGGCTCAAGATGGTTTAGCGTGCTGGATCTCAAGTCTGGTTATTACCAGATTGAGATGAATGAAGCGGATAAAGCAAAAACTGCCTTTGTTACCCCGTTAGGATTCTGGGAGTTTAATCGCATGCCGCAAGGCGTTACCAATGCTCCCTCAACTTTTCAGCGCCTCATGGAAAAGTGCATGACAGATCTTCACTTGAAAGAAGTTCTTGTGTTCCTCGATGATTTGATTGTCTTTTCACAAACCCTGGAGGAGCATGAAAAGCGCCTGCTAAGAGTCCTTAACCGATTGAAGGAATATGGCCTCAAGTTATCCCTGGAGAAGTGCAAGTTCTTCCAAACCTCTGTACGGTACCTGGGTCATGTGGTGTCTGAGGAAGGGGTGAAGACTGATCCAGAGAAGATTTCTGCCTTAAAGACCTGGCCAATTCCACGCACCCTGAAGGAGCTAAAATCATTTTTAGGATTTGCTGGTTACTACCGAAGGTTCATCCGGGGATATTCCGCAGTAGCCAAGCCACTGAATGACTTGACAAGGGGCAATACACCACCCCGTAGGACTGGACAGAAAGGGTCCAATTTCAAGTCACACGGCTCGAAACATACACCTTTTGGAGGAAGGTGGTCGTCAGAATGTCAGAGTGCCTTTGAAACCTTGATTGAGCACCTAACTACTGCACCTGTTCTGGGGTTTGCAGACCCGAAGAAGCCATACATATTACATACAGATGCTAGTGCCATAGGTCTCGGTGCAGCTCTTTATCAAGAGCAAGATGGTCATTTGAGAGCCATCGCGTATGCTAGTCGTGGGTTATCCACAAGTGAGTCGCGATATCCTGCTCATAAACTCGAATTTCTAGCATTGAAATGGAGCATTACAGCCAAATTTCATGATTATCTGTATGGTGCTAATTTTGTTGTGGTTACAGACAACAACCCATTGACATACATCCTAACATCTGCTAAACTTGATGCTGCCAGTCACCGTTGGCTTGCTGCACTTTCAACATACACTTTCACGCTTCAGTATCGGACTGGCAAGCAAAACCTTGACGCTGATGCACTGTCACGCCGTTCCCATGATTCCTCTCTTGATACTTCCTCTGATATAGATCTCGTCCGTCAGTTCACCGATGGGCACAGCAGTGAACCAGGATATGAAATTTCCCCAGAAGTCGTCGCGGCCATTTGCCAAAGTCGTCTTGTGAAAAACTGCAAATCAACCAGTTCTACCGATTACCCTCCCATCACACTGGTTGAGTCCATGACCACCTCTGCCAAAGCCATCCCTGAGAGTTATCTGGACGAAAATCAGCATGGGTTGCTGGTTGTGCCAGCCTTGTCTATTGAGGAAATCAGGGAGAAACAGAGATCTGATCAATCCATCCGAGAGGTCATTCACCAGTTGGAAGCGGGAGAGCATGTACCCCCAACAGTGAGACACGAGCTTCCCGAATTGGCCTTGCTTCTTCGAGAATTGAACCGCCTGCAATTGGTGGATGGTGTCCTCTACAGAAGAAGGAAAGATGGAGATGAAGAACTTTTCCAGCTCATTTTACCTGAAGAGTTGAGGGCTTTGGTTATGAAAAGTCTTCATAATGACATGGGACACCTAGGTGTTGAGCGAACACTAGACCTCGTACGTTCTAGATTTTTTTGGCCACATATGTCAGTAGATGTTGCAACCAAAATCAGAACTTGCGACCGGTGTGTCCGACGAAAATCCCCACCAGAGAGAGCCGCACCCTTGGTTAATATCACCACCACTCGGCCACTTGAGTTGGTGTGTATGGATTTTCTATCTCTAGAACCTGACCAAAGTAACACCAAAGACATACTTGTTCTTACAGATCACTTTACTAAGTTTGCTGTGGCTCTACCTACCCCTAATCAAAAAGCACATACCGTTGCACGTTACTTATGGGACCACTTCATAGTTTACTACGGCATACCCGAGAAACTTCATACTGATCAGGGACCAGACTTTGAGTCTAAGCTCATAAAAGAACTCTGTGAGATTGCTGGTATTAAGAAGACAAGAACTACTCCATATCATCCACGAGGGAACCCGGTAGAGCGCTTTAACCGAACTCTATTAAGTATGCTTGGAACCTTGGAGCCCAAGCAGAAGAAGCGATGGAAAGAATATGTGAAACCACTTTGCCATGCGTACAATTGTACCAAGAATGATGTAACTGGCTATACACCCTATGAATTAATGTTCGGTCGCTCACCCCGCCTTCCAGTCGATCTTGCTTTTAGTCTTCCAGTCCGAGGAAAGCAGTCAAAGTCACATTCCCAGTATGTTGAGCATTTATGTTCCCGGCTCGAGCAAAGTTTCAAGCTTGCTGCTAGATATGCGCAGAAATCTGCAGAACACAATAAAAGAAGATTTGATAAACGAGTTACCCCATCTAGTTTGGACGTTGGTGGTCGTGTTTTAGTTCGCAATGTGAAACTGCGAGGAAAGCACAAACTTGAGGATAAGTGGGAGCGTGAGGTATATGTCGTTCTCAGCCGTGCTGGTGACCTTCCAGTATATACAGTGAGACTAGAAAGGGATGACAAGGCTCCAACTCGAACTCTTCACCGTGATCTTCTACTGCCCTGTGAGTCTCTTCCGAGTGATACTTGCCAAAAGTCTCCTGAGGCAACGCCTCCTCGCAGGCCAGTGACCAGAAGCCAGCAGCAAGAGACACCACTTAGTGAGAATCATGACAATTCTGAAGATGAAGATGATTGCCAATTACCTCTATTTGCAAACCTTTCACCTGGAACCTTAACTGTTGAAAAAAACATCCTACCATCACTTGACAATGCTCCAGAGTGTATACTTACTGAACCTGTGAAACCTTACTTACCTGATCTAGGGAAGTCCTCTGCCAATCCAGCCACATCGCCGCCTCCATCTGTGGGAGAAGATCATCAACACTTACCTGCATCCAATGAGCCTGTTATCTTTTCAGCTGAAGAACCTGAAATTGGAGAACAAGATAAAATGGATGGAGAAACGGAGAAGAGTGGCCAAGCAGAGACCTCCCCAGAGTCTACCAACCCTGCCCTTACCCAATCGGTTGTGTTTGACTCTGAGGTTCTTAATGCGCCTGATGTTGAACCTGAAGCTATTCGTCGTTCTTCAAGACAGCGACAACCCCCTAAGCGATTTGGTTATTCCACGTTGGGTAATCCTTTTATTTCGGTTGTTCAGACGCTTTTCCATAGTCTAGGAGATGCCTATGGTGAAATACTTGGTACCACCCCTGCAGGGAACTCTAGCTTAGAACTACCCGTTCACATTATATAGTATGCACACGGAGGTGCACTATCTTAAGGGGGGAGGGTGTAACGCAGGTGCCAAATGTATACCTTTTTGTATTTGACTGGTATGCTCTTGCTTACTAGTTACTCTTTGAGCGCTGTGCGTGCTTCCTGGTCACGTGACTGCCGCGGTCCAATTAGCTGGGCTTATAAGCCGGTAGCAGGAAGTTGCCAGCTGACAGATCGATTGTTTGCTCGAGGTAGGTTTTTAATCCTCGTTTTTACCTGGAATATTGTGCTAACTAAGTATAAACTAAAATGCCTAATTTGTAACTTTATAGAGCCGACTACCAGCGCCGGAGTTTTTTTTCTCTCTCTCATTAAGCTGTTGGTGAGTCCATATTTATGAACATAGCACAGTTAGCATTTATCCCTCTTCGATTGTTTTCATTGCAACAGTCTTTGTAGCATATTATCAATCGTCTGTATACAAGGTTTATGATTTAAACCTTTTGATAACTATTTGTGTGTTAAATGTACTTTTAAATGTGTTTTGATAATAAGCATGTTTAGTGCACTGATGCTGCTAATAGTTATTTTGACATTTTATTGCATATTGTGATTTTGATGTTATTGATTTATATTGTACAATATGGAGGAAGAAGATATGTTGTGTACACATGGATTTAAAAGAATGTTCCTGGCTCTTACACAGGCCAGGCTTTTCTTGTTTTGATGGCGAGCTAAAGAAAGGAGCATCTAGTCCAAGGAGTATTCTTGGAGGATTCCAGCCAGAAACCCCACCACCTGTTCGGTTTGGGCGGGTAGGAGGCTCTCGAGCCGACCCTTTACATTTTTTTTTCCCATCTTTAACCTGCAGTACACGAGCTGTACTGCCATCTTTTTTTTCTAAGAACTCTAAGTCTGAACTGAGATTTATTCAGATCCAGAAATATTGATTAATGAAATTTGAATTGTATGTATGTATATAGTCACTGTTGTCCCGATTTATTTAATGTTGAATGGCCATTCAACTTATTGTATGTATATATCTGCTGTCCCTCACAAATTGTCTGTCTAATACACGGTGTCAACCAAACTACAGTTTAAGCTCTGCCTTCTCTCTCCAAGTCGAAACCCTAGACTTCTGTTCTGAGCCCATAAAACCCCGTATATACAGTATTGCATTAAATTTGTAGTACGTATAGGTTACATGTGTGTCACTGCTGTTGTTGGGGCAAAGGTGGCCCATGTGTGTGTCACTGCTGTTGTTGGGGCAAAGGTGGCCTATGTGTGTGTCACTGCTGTTGTTGGGGCAAATGTGGCCCATGTGTGTGTCACTGCTGTTGTTGGGGCAAAGGTGGCCCATGTGTGTGTCACTGCTGTTGTTGGGGCAAAGGTGGCCCATGTGTGTGTCACTGCTGTTGTTGGGGCAAAGATGGCCCATGTGTGTGTCACTGCTGTTGTTGGGGCAAATGTGGCCCATGTGTGTGTCACTGCTGTTGTTGGGGCAAAGGTGGCCCATGTGTGTGTCACTGCTGTTGTTGGGGCAAAGGTGACCCATGTGTGTGTCACTGCTGTAGTTGTGGCAAAGGTGGCCCATGTGTGTGTCACTGCTGTTGTTGGGGCAAAGGTGGCCCATGTGTGTGTCACTGCTGTTGTTGGGGCAAAGGTGGCCCATGTGTGTGTCACTGCTGTTGTTGGGGCAAAGGTGACCCATGTGTGTGTTACTGCTGTTGTTGTGGCAAAGGTGGCCCATGTGTGTGTCACTGCTGTTGTTGGGGCAAAGGTGGCCCATGTGTGTGTCACTGCTATTGTTGGGGCAAAGGTGGCACATGTGTGTGTCACTGCTGTTGTTGGAGCAAAGGTGGCCCATGTGTGTGTCACTGCTGTTGTTGGGGCAAAGGTGGCCCATGTGTGTGTCACTGCTGTTGTTGGGGCAAAGGTGACCCATGTGTGTGTCACTGCTGTTGTTGTGGCAAAGGTGACCCATGTGTGTGTCACTGCTGTTGTTGGGGCAAAGGTGGCCCATGTGTGTGTCACTGCTGTTGTTGGGGCAAAGGTGACCCATGTGTGTGTCACTGCTGTTGTTGTGGCAAAGGTGGCCCATGTGTGTGTCACTGCTGTTGTTGGGGCAAAGGTGGCCCATGTGTGTGTCACTGCTGTTGTTGTGGCAAAGGTGGCCCATGTGTGTGTCACTGCTGTTGTTGGGGCAAAGGTGGCCCATGTGTGTGTCACTGCTGTTGTTGGGGCAAAGGTGACCCATGTGTGTGTCACTGCTGTTGTTGGAGCAAAGGTGGCCCATGTGTGTGTCACTGCTGTTGTTGGGGCAAAGGTGACCCATGTGTGTGTCACTGCTGTTGTTGGAGCAAAGGTGGCCCATGTGTGTGTCACTGCTGTTGTTGGGGCAAAGGTGGCCCATGTGTGTGTCACTGCTGTTGTTGGGGCAAAGGTGGCCCATGTGTGTGTCACTGCTGTTGTTGTGGCAAAGGTGACCCGTGTGTGTAAGTGTGTGTGTGTGTGTGCGCACGCACACACACACACACACTTACACACACACACACACACACACACACACACACATAAAAATAAAGGTGCTCCTGAAACGGGGCAAAGTGGAGGATGATGCAATAACAGGAGGTTGCCATAGTGACTAACACAATGAAGATGGTGATGATGTCAGCAGGAAGTTAGACAAAAAAGGGTCTCATCTATTAAAAGTACTAAAACACGCACAAACTCCACAGCACACATGAAGGTCATCTACTAAACTTGTCATTGTGTCGCCTCAGTGAGGAGGGATGTGTCTTCATAGTGTACGCTGATCATGAGGAGGAGATGCAAATAGCATCTTTTAGTGTGATTCATCAACACTACAACTGTTGTTGTGGAGGAATGGAAAAGTTGTGTGGCGAATAAAACTCAAAAAGAGTGTGACAAACATGTATTTTTTGTTGTAAATTATGGATTTATTTTGAAGGCAAAACAAGTTTTTTTGAGCAAATTAGAGACATTTGGGGGAATTTTTTTTATTTTTTGTGACAAATTAAATGTGTTTTGTAACAAAATGTATCTTTTTGCATCAAATTATAGAATTGTTTCGGCAAGTTAAATAATGTTTGTGTTTTTGTTTTTTTTAACAAATTATACAACATTGTGTTATTTTTGCTACAAATTAAATATTTTTGTGACAAAAATACATGCAAATTGTCATTTTTTTCGGCAAAATTTTAGAAAAATTCAGCTGAATTTTTTTTTAGCAATACAATTTTGGAACAAATTATAGAAATTTTGTGGAAAATGTTATACATTTTGTGACGAATTAATTGATTTTGTGGCAAAATATATCTATTTTACACAATTGTTCGGGCAAATTAAATTATTTTTGTGTTAAATAAAAGAAGGAAATTGTGTCATGAAATGTAGTTTTTGCTGAAAATTGTATATGTTTTTGGCAATATATTTTTTTTAGCAAATTATTTAACATTTTGTGGGAAATTGTGTTATTTTTGCGACAAATAAAATATTTTTGTCACAAAAACACATGTTTTGTTGCAAATTCTAATTTTTTCGGCAAAATGTTTGAAAATTCAGCTGAACTTTTTTTTTTAGCGATACAATTTTGAAACACATAGAAATTTTGTGGAAAATTGTATAATTTTTGTGACAAATGAAATGTTTTTGTGGCAAAATATATCTATTTTACACAATTGTTCGGGCAAATTAAATTATTTTTGTGTTAAATAAAAGAAGGAAATTGTGTCATAAAATGTAGTTTTTGCTGAAAATTGTATATGTTTTTGGCAATATATTTTTTTAGCAAATTATATAACATTTTTTGGGAAATTGTGTTATTTTTGCGACAAATAAAATATTTTTGTCACAAAAACACGTTTTGTTGCAAATTCTAATTTTTTCGGCAAAATGTTTGAAAATTCAGCTGAACATTTTTTTTTAGCGATACAATTTTGAAACACATAGAAATTTTGTGGAAAATTGTATCATTTTTGTGACAAATTAAATGTTTTTGTGGCAAAATATATCTATTTTATGCAATTGTTCGGGCAAATTAAATGATTTTTAATAAAATAAGGAAAATGTTTCACAAAATGTATTTTTTGTTGAAAATTGTATATGTTTTTGGCAAAATAAATTTTTTGTAGCAAATTATACAACATTTTGTGGGAAATTGTGTAATTCTTGCGACAAATTAAATATTTTTGTGACAAAAATACATGTTTTGTTGCAAATTGTAATTTTTGTGGCAAAATTTTGATAAGATACAAATATAATCATTTAGCACACAGTGTGATTTATCAAGACTACAACTGTTCTGAGACTTCATTAAGTACTTTTGAATTTATGGAATTGTTGTGGGGAAATAAAACAATATTGTGTGGCGAATAAAAAAAAAAGTGTGACAAAATGTACTTTTTTAGAACAAATTATATAAATGTTGTGGAAAATGGTATAACTTTTGTGACAATGTAATGTATTTTGTGACAATATATATTTATTTAAATCAAATTATAGAATTGCTTCAGCAAATTAAATAATTTTTGTGTTTTTTTGGTGGTTTTTTTGCAACGGAATATATTGTTGGCAAAATACCAAGATTGTGACAAATTATACAAAATGTTATAATTTTTGCAACAAATTTAATGTTTTTGGCAAAATAACATTTTTGTTGCATATTATATACAATTTTGTAATTATGTAATTTTTGCGCCGAATTAAATATTTTGTGACCAAAATACATGTCTTGTTGAAAACTGAAAATTTTGTGGCGAATCTGGAAAAATTCCGTAGAATTTTTTTTTTTTATATATAAAACGTATGACAAACATTTTTATTTTTATTTTTTATTGCTAATATTTGATTTATTTTTAAGGCAAAACAATTTTTGGAACAAATTATATAACATTTTGTGGAAAATGGTATAACTTTTTTGACAATTTTATGTTTTTTGGGACAGTATTTATCTATTTAAATCAAATTATAGAATTGTTTCGGCAAATTTAATAATGTATTTTTTGGAAACATTTATATATTGTTGGCAAAATACCAAGATTGTAGAAAATTATACAAAATTTTGTGGAAAATATTATAATTTTTGCAACAAATTAAATTTTTTTGTGTTAATTAAAAGAAAGAAATTGTGTGAAAAAATTAATTTTTTTGTTGCAAATTATACAAAAGTAACATTTTTGTAGCAGATTATACAACATTTTTTGGAAAATTGTATCATTTTTGTGACAAATTAAATTTTTTTGTGGCAAAATATATCTATTTTATACAATTGTTCGGGCAAATTAAATGATTTTTGTGTTAAATAAAAGAAAGAAATGGGGTCACAAAACTTATTTTTTGTTGCAAATTGTATATATTTTTGGCAAAATATTTTTTTGGTAGCAAATTATACAACATTTTTTGTAAAATTATGTAATTATTGCCACAAATTCAATATTTTTGTGACAAAAATACATGTTTTGTTGCAAATTGTAATTTGTGTGGCGAAATGTTGATAAAATGCAAATATAATCATTCAGCACACACAGTGTGATCTATCAAGACTACAACTGTTCTGAGACTTCATTTAGCACGTCTGGAATTATAGGATTGTTGTGGGAAAATAAAACAATATTGTGTGGTGGATAAAAAAAATGTTTCACAAAATTTACTTTTTTGATTTATGTTAAGGAAAAAGTATTTTTGGAACAAATTACATAAATGTTGTGGAAAATGGTATCAATTTTGTGACTATATATATATATATATATATATATATATATATATATATATATATATATATATATATATATATATATATATATATATATATATATATATATATATATACAATTCAAATTATAGAATTGTTTCAGCAAATTAAAAGAATGTTTGTGTTTTTTGGTGTTTTTTTGCAACGGTATACATTGTTGGCAAAATGCCAAGCTTGTAGCAAATTATACAAAAAAATTTAATTTTTGCGACAAATGTAATGTAATTTTTGTAGCATATTATATAAAATGTTGTAATTATGTAATTTTTGCGACAAATTAAATACGTTGTGATCAAAATACATGTTTTGTTGAAAACTGAAAATTATGTGGCAAACCTAGAAAAATTCCATTGAATTGTTTATTTTTTTACAAAACGTGTGCCAAAATGTATTTTTTATTGCTAATTTTTGATTAATTTTTAAGGCAAAACTATTTTTTTAACAAATTATATAACATTTAGTGGAAAATTGTATAACTTTTTTGACAATGTAATGCTTTTTGTCACAATATATATCTATTTAAATCAAATTATAGAATTGTTCCGGCAAATTAAATCATGTCTTTTTTGGAAACCTTAAATATTGTTGGCAAAATACCAACATTGTAGCAAAATATACAAAATTTTGTGGAAAATGTTTTTGCAACAAATTAAATGTTTTTGTGTTAAGTAAAAGAAGGACTTGTGTGACGAAATTGTTTTTTTTTTGTTGCAAATTGTATATGTTTTTGGCAAAATAAAATGTTTGTAGGAAATTATACAACATCTTGTGGAAAATTGTGTAATTTTTGCGACAAATTAAATATTTTTGTGACAAAAATACATGTTTTGTTGCAAATTGTAATTTTTGTGGCAACATTTTGATAAGATGCAAATATAATCATTTAACACACGCAGTGTGATTTATCAAGACTACAACTGTTCTGAGACTTCATTGAGCACGTCTGGAATTATAGGATTGTTGCGGGAAAATAAAACAATATTGTGTGGCGAATAAAAAAGAAAAGTGTGACAAAATGTACTTTTTTTATTTATTTTAAGGCAAAACAATTTTTGGAACAAATTAAATAAATGTTGTGGAAAATTGTATAACTTTTGTGACTATATATATATATATATATATATATATATATATATATATATATATATATATATATATATATATATATATATATATATATATATATTGTCACAAAAATGTAATTCAAATTATAGAATTGTTTCAGCAAATTAAAGAATGTTTGTGTTTTTTGGTGTTTTTTTTGCAATGGTATACATTGTTGGCAAAATGCCAAGATTGTAGCAAATTATACTTTATATATATTATACTATTATATTTTTTAATTTTTGCGACAAATTTAATGATTTTGGCAAAATAACATTTTCGTAGCATATTTTATACAATTTTGTAATGATGTAATTTTTGCGACAAATTAAATACGTTGTGACCAAAATACATATTTTGTTGAAAACTGAAAATTATGTGGCAAACCTAGAAAAATTCCATTTAATTGTTTGTTTTTTTTACAAAACGTGTGCCAAAATGTATTTTTTATTGCTAATTTTTGATTAATTTTTAAGGCAAAACTATTTTTTTAACAAATTATATAACATTTAGTGGAAAATTGTATCACTTTTTTGACAATGTAATGCTTTTTGTGACAATATATATCTATTTAAATCAAATTATAGAATTGTTTCGGCAAATTAAATCATGTCTTTTTTGGAAACCTTTATATATTGTTGGCAAAATACCAAGATTGTAGCAAAATATACAACATTTTGTGGAACATTTTATAATTTTTGCAACAAATTAAATGTTTTTGTGTTAAGTAAAAGAAGGAATTGTGTGACGAAATGTATTTTTTGTTGTTGCAAATTGTATATGTTTTTGGCAAAATAACATTTTTGTAGGAAATTATACAACATCTTGTGGAAAATTGTGTAATTTTTGCGACAAATTAAATATTTTTGTGACAAAAATACATGTTTTGTTGCAAATTGTAATTTTTGTGGCAACATTTTGATAAGATGCAAATATAATCATTTAACACACGCAGTGTGATTTATCAAGACAACAACTGTTCTAAAACTTCATTGAGCACGTCTGAAATTATAGAATTGTTGTGGAAAAATAAACATAAAATAAATAAATAAATACATAAATAATAAATAAATAAATAAATAAATAAATAAATAAATAAATAAATAAATAAATAAATAAAGAAATAAAAATAAATAAATAAATAAATAAAATAAACATAAAATAAAATTGTTGTGGAAAAATAAACATTGTGTGGCGAATAAATAAAAATAATTTATTTTTTATTTTTTTGTATTTGTTTTTAAGGCGAAACAATTTTTGTAAAAAAATTAAAGACATTTTGTGGAAAATTGTACAACTTTTATGATAATTTAATGTTTTTTTTGTAACAATATATATCTATTTAAATCGAATTATAGAATTGTTTTGGCAAGTTAAACACAAAATACTTTTCAGAGCTGAAAAGAGCAGAATAGAAAACGTGTTTGTTTTTGTGAGTGTGAAGATAACACATTTGTTGCGCGTGCTCATTTGCTACTTCAGACATTTTGAGGGTGTGTTGAAGACACACACGCACACACACACATACACACACACACACACACACTTGCAGGTGACAAGAGTGATCTCAGCCTCCGTTCTCACAAAGGTGAAGTTTGCAAAGAAAAAAAGAACAACGTGCGACTAAATTGTGCGACTAAAGTGTGAGTCTCCAGGCTGTGGATTGTTGTGTCTTTTGCTCGTGAAATAATTCGTAATGTCGCACACATAATTGTGGTATCAAACCTGATTTTTTTTTTTTTTTTTCATTTTAAAGAAGAAGGAACAGAGAAGAAGAAGGACCTACGGCCTGGTCTACTGAAGGTTTGCGTGTGCTAAAACACGTGCAAACGCCATAGCACACACAAATATGATCTACTAAACTTGGGAGCAGAGGATTGCGTCGCTTTAGTGAGCAGAATAAGGAGCGCAATGGGAGGAGAACAAAACTAAAACTCTTCTGAAAGTCTATTTAGCACATCTGAAAATAAAGGATTGTTGTGGAAAATAAAAATATTTTTGTGGAAAATAGATATTAAATTGTGTGTGTGGTGTGCAATTTTTTTGGTTGCAAATAAAGATGTTTTTGGCACACACACAAATCAAGAACAAATTATAGAAAGTTTGCGGAATTTTTTTTTTTTTTTTTGACAAATTAAATGTTTTTTGTGACAAAATATACTTTTGGCAAATTAAATGACTTTTGTGTTGAATAAAAAATAAATTGTGTGACAATTTATTAATTTTTTTTGTCACAATTTATATAAATTATTGGCAAAATAAAAAATAAAAAAATAAAATGTAAAGACATTTTTAGGAAAATTGTATACATTTTGTGACAAATTAAATGTTTTTTGTGACAAAATATACTTTTGGCAAATTAAATGACTTTTGTGTTGAATAAAAAATAAATTGTGTGACAATTTATTAATTTTTTTTGTCACAATTTATATAAATTATTGGCAAAATAAAAAATAAAAAAATAAAAGGTAAAGACATTTTTAGGAAAATTGTATACATTTTGTGACAAATTAAATGTTTTTTGTGACAAAATATACTTTTGGCAAATTAAATGACTTTTGTGTTGAATAAAAAATAAATTGTGTGACAATTTATTAATTTTTTTTGTCACAAATTATATAAATTATTGGCAAAATAAAAAATAAAAAAATAAAATGTAAAGACATTTTTAGGAAAATTGTATACATTTTGTGACAAATTAAATGTTTTTTGTGACAAAATATACTTTTGGCAAATTAAATGACTTTTGTGTTGAATAAAAAATAAATTGTGTGACAATTTATTAATTTTTTTTGTCACAAATTATATAAATTATTGGCAAAATAAAAAAAATACAAATAAAATGTAAAGACATTTTTAGGAAAATTGTATACATTTTGTGACAAATTGGGGTTGAAAAAGGACAATTTTGGTTGCAAATTGTAATTTTGTGGCAAAATAAAAAAGTTAGTTGCAAATTCAGAATGTTTTTGTAGCAAATATAGTTTTTAATGCAAAAATATTTTTGGGGGGGAAATATTTATCAAGACTAGAATTGTTTTGCAACAGAAAAACCTTAACTAAATAAGGCGATCTGCACCAGTCATCAAGTGTATTTACAGTCTTAGTAAATCACACATAGTAGTACACACATGTTGTTGGTTGCAAAAAAATATGTTTTTGGCACACACAAAAATCAAGAACAAATTATAGAAAGTTTGCGGAAATGTTTATATTTTTTTGTGACAAATTAAATGTTTTTTGTGACAAAATATACTTTTGGCAAATTAAATGACTTTTGTGTTGAATAAAAAATAAATTGTGTGACAATTTATTAATTTTTTTGTCACAAATTATATAAATTATTGGCAAAATAAAAAAATAAAAAAATAAAATGTAAACACATTTTTAGGAAAATTGTATAAATTTTGTGACAAATTGGGGTTGAAAAAAGACAATTTTGGTTGCAAATTGTAATTTTGTGGCAAAATAAAAAAGATAGTTGCAAATTCAGAATGTTTTTGTAGCAAATATCATTTTTAATGCAAACATATTTTTGGGGGGAAATATTTATCAAGACTAGAATTGTTTTGCAACAGAAAAACCTTATCTAAATAAGGCGATCTGCACCAGTCATCAAGTGTATTTACAGTCTTAGTAAATCACACATAGTAGTACACACATTTTGTTGGTTGCTAAAAAAGATGTTTTTGGCACACAAAAAAACAGGAACAAATTATAGAAAGTTTGCGGAAATTTTTATATTTTTTTGTGACAAATTAAATGTTTTTTGTGACAAAATATACTTTTGGTAAATTAAATGACTTTTGTGTTGAATAAAAAATAAAGTGTGTGACAATTTATCCATTTTTTTGTCACAAATTCTATAAATTATTGGCAAAATAAAAAAAATAAAAATTAAATGTAAAGACATTTTTAGGAAAATTGTATACATTTTGTGACAAATTGGGGTTGAAAAAAGACAATTTTGGTTGCAAATTGTAATTTTGTGGCAAAATAAAAAAGATAGTTGCAAATTCAGAATGTTTTTGTAGCATATATCATTTTTAATGCAAAAATATTTTTGGGAAATATTTATCAAGACTAGAATTGTTTTGCAACAGAAAAACCTTATCTAAATAAGGCGATCTGCACCAGTCATCAAGTGTATTTACAGTCTTAGTAAATCACACATAGTAGTACACACATTTTGTTGGTTGCAAAAAAAAGATGTTTTTGGCACACAAAAAAATCAGGAACAAATTATAGAAAGTTTGCGGAAATTTTTATATTTTTTTGTGACAAATTAAATGTTTTTTGTGACAAAATATACTTTTGGCAAATTAAATGACTTTTGTGTTGAATAAAAAAATAAATTGTGTGACAATGTATACATTTTTTGTCACAAATTATATAAATTATTGGCAAAATAAAAAAAATTAAAATAAAATGTAAAGACATTTTTAGGAAAATATACATTTTGTGACAAATTGGTGTTGAAAAAAGACAATTTTGGTTGCAAATTGTAATTTTGTGGCAAAATAAAAAAGTTAGTTGCAAATTCAGAATGTTTTTGTAGCAAATATCATTTTTAATGCAAAAATATTTTTTGGGGGAAATATTTATCAAGACTAGAATTGTTTTGCAACAGAAAAACCTTATCTAAATAAGGCGATCGGCACCAGTCATCAAGTGTATTTACAGTCTTAGTAAATCACACATAGTAGTACACACATTTTGTTGGTTGCAAAAAAATATGTTTTTGGCACACAAAAAAATCAAGAACAAATTATAGAAAGTTTGCGGAAATTTTTATATTTTTTTGTGACAAATTAAATGTTTTTTGTGACAAAATATACTTTTGGTAAATTAAATGACTTTTGTGATGAATAAAAAAAAAAGTGTGTGACAATTTATCAATTTTTTTGTCACAAATTATATAAATTATTGGCAAAATAAAAAAAATAAAAAAATAAAACGTAAAGACATTTTTAGGAAAATTGTATACATTTTGTGACAAATTGGGGTTGAAAAAAGACAATTTTGGTTGCAAATTGTAATTCTGTGGCAAAATAAAAAAGTTAGTTGCAAATTCAGAATGTTTTTGTAGCAAATATCATTTTTAATGCAAACATATTTTTTTGGGGAAATATTTATCAAAACTAGAATTGTTTTGCAACAGAAAAACCTTATCTAAATAAGGCGATCTGCACCAGTCATCAAGTGTATTTACAGTCTTAGTAAATCACACATAGTAGTACACACATTTTGTTGGTTGCAAAAATAGATGTTTTTGGCACACAAAAAAATCAGGAACAAATTATAGAAAGTTTGCGGAAATTTTTATATTTTTTTGTGACAAATTAAATGCTTTTTGTGACAAAATATACTTTTGGCAAATTAAATGACTTTTGTGTTGAATAAAAAATAAATTGTGTGACAATTTATAAAAAAAATTGTCACAAATTATATAAATCATTGGCAAAATAAAAAATAAAAAAATAAAATGTAAAGACATTTTTAGGAAAATTGTATACATTTTGTGACAAATTGGGGTTGAAAAAAGACAATTTTGGTTGCAAATTGTAATTTTGTGGCAAAATAAAAAAAAGTTAATTGCAAATTCAGAATGTTTTTGTAGCAAATATCATTTTTAATGCAAAAATATTTTGGGGGGGAAATATTTATCAAGACTAGAATTGTTTTGCAACAGAAAAACCTTATCTAAATAAGGCTATCTGCACCAGTCATCAAGTGTATTTACAGTCTTAGTAAATCACACATAGTAGTACACACATTTTGTTGGTTGCAAAAAAAGATGTTTTTGGCACACAAAAAAATCAGGAACAAATTATAGAAAGTTTGCGGAAATTTTTATATTTTTTTGTGACAAATTAAATGTTTTTTGTGACAAAATATACTTTTGGCAAATTAAATGACTTTTGTGTTGAATAAAAAATAAATTGTGAGACAATTTATTAATTTTTTTGTCACAAATTATATAAACTATTGGCAAAATAAAAAAAATAAAATGTAAAGACATTTTTAGGAAAATTGTATACATTTTGTGACAAATTGGGGTTGAAAAAAGACAATTTTGGTTGCAAATTGTAATTTTGTGGCAAAATAAAAAAAGTTAATTGCAAATTCAGAATGTTTTTGTAGCAAATATCATTTTTAATGCAAAAATATTTTGGGGGGGAAATATTTATCAAGACTAGAATTGTTTTGCAACAGAAAAACCTTATCTAAATAAGGCGATCTGCACCAGTCATCAAGTGTATTTACAGTCTTAGTAAATCACACATAGTAGTACACACATTTTGTTGGTTGCAAAAAAAGATGTTTTTGGCACACAAAAAAATCAGGAACAAATTATAGAAAGTTTGCGGAAATGTTTATATTTTTTTGTGACAAATTAAATGTTTTTTGTGACAAAATATACTTTTGGCAAATTAAATGACTTTTGTGTTAAATAAAAAATAAAGTGTGTGAAGATTTATCAATTTTTTGTCACAAATTCTATAAATTATTGGCAAAATAAAAAAATAAAAAATAAAATGTAAAGACATTTTTAGGAAAATTGTATACATTTTGTGACAAATTGGTGTTGAAAAAAGACAATTTTGGTTGAAAATTGTAATTTTGTGGCAAAATAAAAAAGTTAGTTGCAAATTCAGAATGTTTTTGTAGCAAATATCATTTTTAATGCAAAAATATTTTTGGGGGGAAATATCTATCAAGACTAGAATTGTTTTGCAACAGAAAAACCTTATCTAAATAAGGCGATCTGCACCAGTCATCAAGTGTATTTACAGTCTTAGTAAATCACACATAGTAGTACACACATTTTGTTGGTTGCAAAAAAAGATGTTTTTGGCACACAAAAAAACAGGAACAAATTATAGAAAGTTTGCGGAAATTTTTATATTTTTTTGTGACAAATTAAATGTTTTTTGTGACAAAATATACTTTTGGTAAATTAAATGACTTTTGTGTTGAATAAAAAATAAAGTGTGTGACAATTTATCAATTTTTTTGTCACAAATTCTATAAATTATTGGCAAAATAAAAAAAATAAAAATAAAATGTAAAGACATTTTTAGGGAAATTGTATACATTTTGTGACAAATTGGGGTTGAAAAAAGACAATTTTGGTTGCAAACTGTAATTTTGTGGCAAAATAAAAAAGTTAGTAGCAAATTCAGAATGTTTTTGTAGCAAATATCATTTTTAATGCAAAAATATTTTTTGGGGGAAATATTTATCAAGACTAGAATTGTTTTGCAACAGAAAAACCTTATCTAAATAAGGCGATCTGCACCAGTCATCAAGTGTATTTACAGTCTTAGTAAATCACACATAGTAGTACACACATTTTGTTGGTTGCAAAAAAAGATTTTTTTGGCACACAAAAAAATCAGGAACAAATTATAGAAAGTTTGCGGAAATTTTCATATTTTTTTGTGACAAATTAAATGTTTTTTGTGACGAAATATACTTTTGGCAAATTAAATGACTTTTGTGTTGAATAAAAAATAAATTGTGTGACAATTTATTAATTTTTTTGTCACAAATTATATAAATTATTGGCAAAATAAAAAAATAAAAAAATAAAATGTAAAGACATTTTTAGGAAAATTGTATACATTTTGTGACAAATTGGGGTTGAAAAAAGACAATTTTGATTGCAAATGGTAATTTTGTGGCAAAATAAAAAAGTTAGTTGCAAATTCAGAATGTTTTTGTAGCAAATATCATTTTTAATGCAAAAATATTTTTGGGGGGAAATATTTATCAAGACTAGAATTGTTTTGCAACAGAAAAACCTTATCTAAATAAGGCGATCTGCACCAGTCATCAAGTGTATTTACAGTCTTAGTAAATCACACATAGTAGTACACACATTTTGTTGGTTGCAAAAAAAGATGTTTTTGGCACACAAAAAAATCAGGAACAAATTATAGAAATTTGCGGAAATTTTTATATTTTTTTGTGACAAATTAAATGTTTTTTGTGACGAAATATACTTTTGGCAAATTAAATGACTTTTGTGTTGAATAAAAAATAAATTGTGTGACAATTTATTAATTTTTTTGTCACAAATTATATAAATTATTGGCAAAATAAAAAAAATAAAAAAATAAAAAAATGTAAAGACATTTTTAGGAAAATTGTATACATTTTGTGACAGATTAAATGTTTTTTGTGACAAAATATACTTTTGGTAAATTAAATGACTTTTGTGTTGAATAAAAAATAAATTGTGTGACAATTTATTAATTTTTTTTGTCACAATTTATATAAATTATTGGCAAAATAAAAAATAAAAAAATAAAATGTAAAGACATTTTTAGGAAAATTCTATACATTTTGTGACAAATTAAATGTTTTTTGTGACAAAATATACTTTTGGCAAATTAAATGACTTTTGTGTTGAATAAAAAATAAATTGTGTGACAATTTATTAATTTTTTTTGTCACAATTTATATAAATTATTGGCAAAATAAAAAATAAAAAAATAAAATGTAAAGACATTTTTAGGAAAATTGTATACATTTTGTGACAAATTAAATGTTTTTTGTGACAAAATATACTTTTGGCAAATTAAATGACTTTTGTGTTGAATAAAAAATAAATTGTGTGACAATCTATTAATTTTTTTTGTCACAATTTATATAAATTATTGGCAAAATAAAAAATAAAAAAATAAAATGTAAAGACATTTTTAGGAAAATTGTATACATTTTGTGACAAATTAAATGTTTTTTGTGACAAAATATACTTTTGGCAAATTAAATGACTTTTGTGTTGAATAAAAAATAAATTGTGTGACAATTTATTAATTTTTTTTGTCACAATTTATATAAATTATTGGCAAAATAAAAAATAAAAAAATAAAATGTAAAGACATTTTTAGGAAAATTGTATACATTTTGTGACAAATTAAATGTTTTTTGTGACAAAATATACTTTTGGCAAATTAAATGACTTTTGTGTTGAATAAAAAATAAATTGTGTGACAATTTATTAATTTTTTTGTCACAAATTCTATAAATTATTGGCAAAATAAAAAAAATAAAATGTAAAGACATTTTTAGGAAAATTGTATACATTTTGTGACAAATTGGGGTTGAAAAAAGACAATTTTGGTTGCAAATTGTAATTCTGTGCCAAAATAAAAAAGTTAGTTGCAAATTCAGAATGTTTTTGTAGTAAAAATCATTTTTAATGCAAACATATTTTTTGGGGGAAATATTTATCAAGATTAGAATTGTTTTGCAACAGAAAAACCTTATCTAAATAACGCGATCTGCACCAGTCATCAAGTGTATTTACAGTCTTAGTAAATCACACATAGTAGTACACACATTTTGTTGGTTGCAAAAAAAGATGTTTTTGGCACACAAAAAAATCAGGAACAAATTATAGAAAGTTTGCAGAAATGTTTATATTTTTTTGTGACAAATTAAATGTTTTTTGGTGACAAAATATACTTTTGGCAAATTAAATGACTTTTGTGTTGAATAAAAAATGAATTGTGTGACAATTTATTAATTTTTTTGTCACAAATTATATAAATTATTGGCAAAATAAAGAAAATGTAAAGACATTTTTAGGAAAATTGTATACATTTTGTGACAAATTAGGGTTGAAAAAAGACAATTTTGGTTGCAAATTGTAATTTTGTGGCAAAACAATAAAGTTAGTTGCGAATTCAGAATGTTTTTGAAGCAAATATAATTTTTAATGCAAAAATATTTTTTGGGGGAAATATTTATCAAGACTAGAATTGTTTTGCAACAGAAAAACCTTATCTAAATAAGGCGATCTGCACCAGTCATCAAGTGTATTTACAGTCTTAGTAAATCACACATAGTAGTACACACATTTTGTTGGTTGCAAAAAAAGATGTTTTTGGCACACAAAAAAATCAGGAACAAATTATAGAAAGTTTGCGGAAATGTTTATATTTTTTTGTGGCAAATTAAATGTTTTTTTGTGACAAAATATACTTTTGGCAAATTAAATGACTTTTGTGTTGAATAAAAAATAAATTGTGTGACAATTTATTAATTTTTTTGTCACAAATTATTTAAATTATTGGCAAAATAAAAAATAAAAAAATAAAATGTAAAGATATTTTTAGGAAAATTGTATACATTTTGTGACAAATTGGGCTTGAAAAAAGACAATTTTGGTTGCAAATTGTAATTTTGTGGCAAAATAAAAAAGATAGTTGCAAATTCAGAATGTTTTTGTAGCATATATCATTTTTAATGCAAAAATATTTTGGGGGGAAATATTTATCAAGACTAGAATTGTTTTGCAACAGAAAAACCTTATCTAAATAACGCGATCTGCACCAGTCATCAAGTGTATTTACAGTCTTAGTAAATCACACATAGTAGTACACACATTTTGTTGGTTGCAAAAAAAGATGTTTTTGGCACACAAAAAAATCAGGAACAAATTATAGAAAGTTTGCGGAAATGTTTATATTTTTTTGTGGCAAATTAAATGTTTTTTTGTGACAAAATATACTTTTGGCAAATTAAATGACTTTTGTGTTGAATAAAAAATAAATTGTGTGACAATTTATTAATTTTTTTGTCACAAATTATTTAAATTATTGGCAAAATAAAAAATAAAAAAATAAAATGTAAAGATATTTTTAGGAAAATTGTATACATTTTGTGACAAATTGGGCTTGAAAAAAGACAATTTTGGTTGCAAATTGTAATTTTGTGGCAAAATAAAAAAGATAGTTGCAAATTCAGAATGTTTTTGTAGCATATATCATTTTTAATGCAAAAATATTTTGGGGGGAAATATTTATCAAGACTAGAATTGTTTTGCAACAGAAAAACCTTATCTAAATAAGGCGATCTGCACCAGTCATCAAGTGTATTTACAGTCTTAGTAAATCACACATAGAAGTACACACATTTTGTTGGTTGCAAAAAAAGATGTTTTTGGCACACAAAAAAATCAGGAACAAATTATAGAAAGTTTGCGGAAATTTTTATATTTTTTTGTGACAAATTAAATGTTTTTTGTGACGAAATATACTTTTGGCAAATTAAATGACTTTTGTGTTGAATAAAAAATAAATTGTGTGACAACTTATTAATTTTTTTGTCACAAATTATATAAATTATTGGCAAAATAAAAAAAATAAAATGTAAAGACATTTTTAGGAAAATTGTATACATTTTGTGACAAATTGGGGTTGAAAAAAGACAATTTTTGTTGCAAATTGTAATTTTGTGGCTAAATAAAAAAGTTAGTTGCAAATTCAGAATGTTTTTGTAGCAAATATCATTTTTAATGCAAAAATATTTTTTGGGGGAAATATTTATCAAGACTAGAATTGTTTTGCAACAGAAAAACCTTATCTAAATAAGGCGATCTGCACCAGTCATCAAGTGTATTTACAGTCTTAGTAAATCACACATAGTAGTACACACATTTTGTTGGTTGCAAAAAAAGATGTTTTTGGCACACAAAAAAATCAGGAACAAATTATAGAAAGTTTGCGGAAATTTTTATATATTTTTTTGACAAATTAAATGTTTTTTGTGACAAAATATACTTTTGGTAAATTAAATGACTTTTGTGTTGAATAAAAAATAAATCGTGTGACAATTTATTAATTTTTTTGTCACAAATTATATAAATTATTGGCAAAATAAAATTAAAAAAAATAAAATGTAAAGACATTTTTAGGGAAATTGTATACATTTTGTGACATATTGGTGTTGAAAAAAGACAATTTTGGTTGCAAATTGTAATTTTGTGGCAAAATAAAAAAAGTTAGTTGCAAATTCAGAATGTTTTTGTAGCAAATATCATTTTTAATGCAAAAATATTTTTTGGGGGAAATATTTATCAAGACTAGAATTGTTTCGCAACAGAAAAACCTTATCTAAATAACGCGATCTGCACCAGTCATCAAGTGTATTTACAGTCTTAGTAAATCACACATAGTAGTACACACATTTTGTTGGTTGCAAAAAAAGATGTTTTTGGCACCAAAAAAAATCAGGAACAAATTATAGAAAGTTTGCGGAAATTTTTATATTTTTTTGTGACAAATTAAATGTTTTTTGTGACAAAATGTACTTTTGGCAAATTAAATGACTTTTGTGTTAAATAAAAAATAAAGTGTGTGACAATTTATCAATTTTTTGTCACAAATTCTATAAATTATTGGCAAAATAAAAAAAATAAAAAATAAAATGTAAAGACATTTTTAGGAAAATTGTATACATTTTGTGACAAATTGGGGTTGAAAAAAGACAATTTTGGTTGCAAATTGTAATGTTGTGGCAAAATAAAAAAGATAGTTGCAAATTCAGAATGTTTTTGTAGCAAATATCATTTTTATTGCAAACATATTTTTTGGGGGAAATATTTATCAAGACTAGAATTGTTTTGCAACAGAAAAACCTTATCTAAATAAGGCAATCTGCACCAGTCATCAAGTGTATTTACAGTCTTAGTAAATCACACATAGTAGTACACACATTTTGTTGGTTGCAAAAAAAGATGTTTTTGGCACACAAAAAAATCAAGAACAAATTATAGAAAGTTTGCGGAAATTTTTATATTTTTTTGTGACAAATTAAATGTTTTTTGTGACAAAATATACTTTTGGCAAATTAAATGACTTTTGTGTTGAATAAAAAATAAATTGTGTGACAATTTATTAATTTTTTTGTCACAAATTATATAAATTATTGGCAAAATAAAAAAAATAAAAAAATAAAAAAATGTAAAGACATTTTTAGGAAAATTGTATACATTTTGTGACAAATTAAATGTTTTTTGTGACAAAATATACTTTTGGTAAATTAAATGACTTTTGTGTTGAATAAAAAATAAATTGTGTGACAATTTATTAATTTTTTTTTGTCACAATTTATATAAATTATTGGCAAAATAAAAAATAAAAAAATAAAATGTAAAGACATTTTTAGGAAAATTCTATACATTTTGTGACAAATTAAATGTTTTTTGTGACAAAATATACTTTTGGCAAATTAAATGACTTTTGTGTTGAATAAAAAATAAATTGTTTGACAATTTATTAATTTTTTTGTCACAAATTATATAAATTATTGGCAAAATAAAAAATAAAAAAATAAAATGTAAAGATATTTTTAGGAAAATTGTATACATTTTGTGACAAATTGGGGTTGAAAAAAGACAATTTTGGTTGCAAATTGTAATTTTGTGGCAAAATAAAAAAGTTAGTTGCAAATTCAGAATGTTTTTGTAGCAAATATCATTTTTAATGCAAAAATATTTTTGGGGGGAAATATTTATCAAGACTAGAATTGTTTTGCAACAGAAAAACCTTATCTAAATAAGGCGATCTGCACCAGTCATCAAGTGTATTTACAGTCTTAGTAAATCACACATAGTAGTACACACATTTTGTTGGTTGCAAAAAAATATGTTTTTGGCACACAAAAAAATCAGGAACAAATTATAGAAAGTTTGCGGAAATTTTTATATATTTTTTTGACGAATTAAATGTTTTTTGTGACAAAATATACTTTTGGCAAATTAAATGACTTTTGTGTTGAATAAAAAATAAATTGTGTGACAATTTATTAATTTTTTTGTCACAAATTATATAAATTATTGGCAAAATAAAAAAATAAAAAATAAAATGTAAAGACATTTTTAGGGAAATTGTATACATTTTGTGACAAATTGGGGTTGAAAAAAGACAATTTTGGTTGCAAATTGTAATTTTGTGGCAAAATAAAAAAAGTTAATTGCAAATTCAGAATGTTTTTGTAGCAAATATCATTTTTAATGCAAAAATATTTTTTGGGGGAAATATTTATCAAGACTAGAATTGTTTTGCAACAGAAAAACCTTATCTAAATAACGCGATCTGCACCAGTCATCAAGTGTATTTACAGTCTTAGTAAATCACACATAGTAGTACACACATGTTGTTGGTTGCAAAAAAAGATGTTTTTGGCACACAAAAAAATCAGGAACAAATTATAGAAAGTTTGCGGAAATTTTTATATTTTTTTGTGACAAATTAAATGTTTTTTGGTGACAAAATATACTTTTGGCAAATTAAATGACTTTTGTGTTGAATAAAAAAATAAATTGTGTGACAATGTATTAATTTTTTGTCACAAATTATATAAATTATTGGTAAAATAATAAAAATAAAATATAAAGACATTTTTAGGAAAATTGTATACATTTTGTGACAAATTGGGGTTGAAAAAAGACAATTTTGGTTGCAAGTTGTAATTCTGTGGCAAAATAAAAAAAGTTAGTTGCAAATTCAGAATGTTTTTGTAGCAAATATCATTTTTAATGCAAAAATATTTTTTGGGGGGAAATATTTATCAAGACTAGAATTGTTTTGCAACGGAAAAACCTTATCTAAATAAGGCGATCTGCACCAGTCATCAAGTGTATTTACAGTCTTAGTAAATCACACATAGTAGTACACACATTTTGTTGGTTGCAAAAAAAAGATGTTTTTGGCACACAAAAAAATCAGGAACAAATTATAGAAAGTTTGCGGAAATTTTTATATTTTTTTGTGACAAATTAAATGTTTTTTGTGACAAAATATACTTTTGGCAAATTAAATGAATTTTGTGTTGAATAAAAAATAAATTGTGTGACAATTTATTAATTTTTTTGTCACAAATTATATAAATTATTGGCAAAATAAAAAAATAAAAATAAAATGTAAAGACATTTTTAGGGAAATTGTATACATTTTGTGACAAATTGGTGTCGAAAAAAGACAATTTTGTGGCAAAATAAAAAAGTTAGTTGCAAATTCAGAATGTTTTTGTAGCAAATATCATTTTTAATGCAAAAATATTTTGGGGGGGAAATATTTATCAAGACTAGAATTGTTTTGCAACAGAAAAACCTTATCTAAATAACGCGATCTGCACCAGTCATCAAGTGTATTTACAGTCTTAGTAAATCACACATAGTAGTACACACATTTTGTTGGTTGCAAAAAAAGATGTTTTTGGCACACAAAAAAATCAAGAACAAATTATAGAAAGTTTGCGGAAATTTTCATATTTTTTTGTGACAAATTAAATGTTTTTTGTGACAAAATATACTTTTGGTAAATTAAATGACTTTTGTGTTGAATAAAAAATAAAGTGTGTGACAATTTATCAATTTTTTGGTCACAAATTCTATAAATTATTGGCAAAATAAAAAAAATAAAAATAAAATGTAAAGACATTTTTAGGGAAATTGTATACATTTTGTGACAAATTGGTGTTGAAAAAAGACAATTTTGTGGCAAAATAAAAAAGTTAGTTGCAAATTCAGAATGTTTTTGTAGCAAATATCATTTTTAATGCAAAAATATTTTTGGGGGAAAATATTTATCAAGACTAGAATTGTTTTGCAACAGAAAAACCTTATCTAAATAACGCGATCTGCACCAGTCATCAAGTGTATTTACAGTCTTAGTAAATCACACATAGTAGTACACACATTTTGTTGGTTGCAAAAAAAGATGTTTTTGGCACACAAAAAAATCAGGAACAAATTATAGAAAGTTTGCGGAAATTTGTATATTTTTTTGTGACAAATTAAATGTTTTTTGTGACAAAATATACTTTTGGCAAATTAAATGACTTTTGTGTTGAATAAAAAAATAAATTTTGTGACAATGTATTAATTTTTTGTCACAAATTATATAAATTATTGGTAAAATAAAAAAATAAAAAATAAAATGTAAAGACATTTTTAGGAAAATTGTATACATTTTGTGACAAATTGGGGTTGAAAAAAGACAATTTTGGTTGCAAATTGTAATTCTGTGGCAAAATAAAAAAGTTAGTTGCAAATTCAGAATGTTTTTGTAGCAAATATAATTTTTAATGCAAAAATATTTTTTGGGGGGAAATATTTATCAAGACTAGAATTGTTTTGCAACGGAAAAACCTTATCTAAATAACGCGATCTGCACCAGTCATCAAGTGTATTTACAGTCTTAGTAAATCACACATAGTAGTACACACATTTTGTTGGTTGCAAAAAAAGATGTTTTTGGCACACAAAAAAATCAGGAACAAATTATATAAAGTTTGCGGAAATTTTTATATTTTTTTGTGACAAATTAAATGTTTTTTGTGACAAAATATACTTTTGGCAAATTAAATGACTTTTGTGTTGAATAAAAAATAATAGTGTGACAATTTATTAATTTTTTTGTCACAAATTATATAAATTATTGGCAAAATAAAAAAATAAAAAAAATAAAATGTAAAGACATTTTTAGGAAAATTGTATACATTTTGTGACAAATTAAATGTTTTTTGTGACAAAATATACTTTTGGTAAATTAAATGACTTTTGTTTTGAATAAAAAATAAATTGTGTGACAATTTATTAATTTTTTTTGTCACAATTTATATAAATTATTGGCAAAATAAAAAATAAAAAAATAAAATGTAAAGACATTTTTAGGAAAATTGTATACATTTTGTGACAAATTAAATGTTTTTTGTGACAAAATATACTTTTGGCAAATTAAATGACTTTTGTGTTGAATAAAAAATAAATTGTGTGACAATTTATTAATTTTTTTTGTCACAATTTATATAAATTATTGGCAAAATAAAAAAAATACAAATAAAATGTAAAGACATTTTTAGGAAAATTGTATACATTTTGTGACAAATTGGGGTTGAAAAAAGACAATTTTGGTTGCAAATTGTAATTTTGTGGCAAAATAAAAAAGTTAATTGCAAATTCAGAATGTTTTTGTAGCAAATATTTTGGGGGGGGGAATATTTATCAAGACTAGAATTGTTTTGCAACAGAAAAACCTTATCTAAACAAGGCGATCTGCACCAGTCATCAAGTGTATTTACAGTCTTAGTAAATCACACATAGTAGTACACACATTTTGTTGGTTGCAAAAAAAGATGTTTTTGGCACACAAAAAAATCAGGAACAAATTATAGAAAGTTTGCGGAAATTTTTATATTTTTTTGTGACAAATTAAATGTTTTTTGTGACAAAATATACTTTTGGCAAATTAAATGAATTTTGTGTTGAATAAAAAATAAATTGTGTGACAAATTATTAATTTTTTTGTCACAAATTATATAAATTATTGGCAAAATAAAAAAAATAAAATGTAAAGACATTTTTAGGAAAATTGTATACATTTTGTGACAAATTGGGGTTGAAAAAAGACAATTTTGGTTGCAAATTGTAATTTTGTGGCAAAATAAAAAAGTTAGTTGCAAATTCAGAATGTTTTTGTAGCAAATATCATTTTTAATGCAAAAATATTTTTTGGGGGAAATATTTATCAAGACTAGAATTGTTTTGCAACAGAAAAACCTTATCTAAATAAGGCGATCTGCACCAGTCATCAAGTGTATTTACAGTCTTAGTAAATCACACATAGTAGTACACACATTTTGTTGGTTGCAAAAAAATATGTTTTTGGCACACAAAAAAATCAGGAACAAATTATAGAAAGTTTGCAGAAATGTTTATATTTTTTTGTGACAAATTAAATGTTTTTTGGTGACAAAATATACTTTTGGCAAATTAAATGACTTTTGTGTTGAATAAAAAATAAATTGTGTGACAATTTATTAAAAAAATTTGTCACAAATTATATAAATTATTGGCAAAATAAAAAAAATAAAATGTAAAGACATTTTTAGGAAAATTGTATACATTTTGTGACAAATTGGGGTTGAAAAAAGACAATTTTGGTTGCGAATTGTAATTTTGTGGCAAAATAAAAAAGATAGTTGCAAATTCAGAATGTTTTTGTAGCAAATATAATTTTTAATGCAAAAGTGTTTTTGGGGGGGAAATATTTATCAAGACTAGAATTGTTTTGCAACAGAAAAACCTTATCTAAATAAGGCGATCTGCACCAGTCATCAAGTGTATTTACAGTCTTAGTAAATCACACATAGTAGTACACACATTTTATTGGTTGCAAAAAAAGATGTTTTTGGCACACAAAAAAATCAAGAACAAATTATAGAAAGTTTGCGGAAATTTTTATATTTTTTTGTGACAAATTAAATGTTTTTTGTGACAAAATATACTTTTGGCAAATTAAATGAATTTTGTGTTGAATAAAAAATAAGTTGTGTGACAATTTATTAATTTTTTTGTCACAAATTATATAAATTATTGGCAAAATAAAAAATAAAAAAATAAAATGTAAAGACATTTTTAGGAAAATTGTATACATTTTGTGACAAATTGGGGTTGAAAAAAGACAATTTTGGTTGCAAATTGTAATTTTGTGGCAAAATAAAAAAGCTAGTTGCAAATTCAGAATGTTTTTGTAGCAAATATCATTTTTAATGCAAACATATTTTTGGGGGGAAATATTTATCAAGACTAGAATTGTTTTGCAACAGAAAAACCTTATCTAAATAAGGCGATCTGCACCAGTCATCAAGTGTATTTACAGTCTTAGTAAATCACACATAGTAGTACACACATTTTGTTGGTTGCAAAAAAAGATGTTTTTGGCACACAAAAATCAAAAACAAATTATAGAAAGTTTGCGGAAATTTTTATATTTTTTTGTGACGAATTAAATGTTTTTTGTGACAAAATGTACTTTTGGCAAATTAAATGACTTTTGTGTTAAATAAAAAATAAAGTGTGTGACAATTTATCAATTTTTTGTCACAAATTCTATAAATTATTGGCAAAATAAAAAAAATAAAATGTAAAGACATTTTTAGGAAAATTGTATACATTTTGTGACAAATTGGGGTTGAAAAAAGACAATTTTGGTTGCAAATTGTAATTTTGTGGCAAAATAAAAAAAGTTAGTTGCAAATTCAGAATGTTTTTGTAGCAAATATCATTTTTAATGCGAAAATATTTTTGGGGGGGAAATATTTATCAAGATTAGAATTGTTTTGCAACAGAAAAACCTTATCTAAATAACGTGATCTGCACCAGTCATCAAGTGTATTTACAGTCTTAGTAAATCACACATAGTAGTACACACATTTTGTTGGTTGCAAAAAAAAAGATGTTTTTGGCACACAAAAAAATCAGGAACAAATTATAGAAAGTTTGCGGAAATTTTTATATTTTTTTGTGACAAATTAAAGGTTTTTTGTGACAAAATATACTTTTGGTAAATTAAATGACTTTTGTGTTGAATAAAAAATAATAGTGTGACAATTTATTAATTTTTTTGTCACAAATTATATAAATTATTGGCAAAATAAAAAAAAATAAAAAATAAAATGTAAAGACATTTTTAGGAAAATTGTATACATTTTGTGACAAATTGGGGTTGAAAAAAGACAATTTTGGTTGCAAATTGTAATTTTGTGGCAAAATAAAAAAGATAGTTGCAAATTCAGAATGTTTTTGTAGCAAATATCATTTTTAATGCAAAAATATTTTTTGGGGGGAAATATTTATCAAGACTAGAATTGTTTTGCAACAGAAAAACCTTATCTAAATAAGGCGATCTGCACCAGTCAAGTGTATTTACAGTCTTAGTAAATCACACATAGTAGTACACACATTTGCCAATCAGATCAGGAGCTGAATATGTCTTTTGTTATGAAATAATGAAACTACTTTCAAAATAAGAGCGCAAACAGACACCTCTCACTTTCTGTGTTTGAGTAGAGAAAACATTGTCGGTGTTTAATGGCGTGATTAATTTATGAAATGATCGTGTAGTTTGCCCGTCCTGTCATTAGTTTAAACACTAATTAATGAAGCGAGTGCAACACAATCAATTAGTTGTCATCCAAACCAGGAACTTGAACGCATCGTCAGGATAGATTTGGCATCTGTCGGAAACTCAACCTCACGCCTGCTTTTTCACTCCCATCTACAGTGTGTGTGTGTGTGTGTGTGTGTGTGTGTGTGTGTGTGTGTGTGTGTGTGTGTGTGTGTGTGTGTGTGTGTGTGTGTGTGTGTGTGTGTGTGTGTGTGTGTGTGTGTGTGTGTGTGTGTGTGTGTGTGTGTGTGTGTGTGAGGCTTGTGTCTCTCACCGCGTAATCCAAACCTATCTGGAAACAACAAGCTGGTAATCCTACCTTCCTTTTTGTGCATGCGTACACACACACACACACACACACACCCACACAAACAAACACACACACACTCACACAAACACACACACTTACAAAAAGATATAAAAAACACATTTTCAATGCAGAGACTGACGCCAAAGACAGTCAGATGCTGCAGCAGCATACAAAACAAACGCCTATGCATACATATACATATATATATATATATATATATATATATATATATATATATATATTTATATATATATATATATATATATATATATATATATACACATATACATATATATATACACATATACATATATATATACACACATATACATATTTATATACACATATACATATATATATATACACATATACATATATGTATATACACATATGCATATATATATATATACACTTATACATATATATATACACATATACATACATATATATACTGTATATATATATATATATATATATATATATATATATATATATATATATATATATATATATATATATATATATATATATATATATATACACATATACATATATATATACACATATACATATATATATACACATATACATATATATATACACATATACATATATAAATTAATGTATACACATACATATACATCCATGTATGTATATACACACATATGCATATATCCGGTGGCCATGGATGAAGTGCTGGCTGTCCAGAGTTGGGACCCGGGGTGGACCGCTCGCCTGTGCATCGGCTGGGAACATCTTTTCGCTGCTGACCCGTCTCCGCTCGGGATGGTGTCCTGCTGGCCCCACTATGGACTGGACTCTTACTATTATGTTAGATCCACTATGGACTGGACTCTCACACTATTATGTTAGATCCACTATGGACTGGACTCTCACTATTATATTGGATCCACTATGGACTGGACTCACACTATTATGTTAGATCCACTATGGACTGGACTCCCACTATTATGTTAGATCCACTATGGACTGGACTCTTACTATTATGTTGGATCCACTATGGACTGGACTCTCACTATTATGTTAGATCCACTATGGACTGGACTCTTACTATTATGTTGGATCCACTATGGACTGGACTCTCACACTATTATGTTAGATCCACTATGGACTGGACTCTCACAATATTATGTTAGATCCACTATGGACTGGACTCTCACTATTATGTTAGATCCACTATGGACTGCACTCTCACTATTATGTTAGATCCACTATGGACTGGACTCTTACTATTATGTTGGATCCACTATGGACTGGACTCTCACTATTATGTTGGATCCACTATGGACTGGACTCTCACCATTATGTTGGATCCACTATGGACTGGACTCCCACTATTATGTTAGATCCACTATGGACTGGACTCTCACATTATTATGTTAGATCCACTATGGACTGGACTCTCACACTATTATGTTAGATCCACTATGGACTGGACTCCCACTATTATGTTAGATCCACTATGGACTGGACTCACTCTATTATGTTAGATCCACTATGGACTGGACTCTTACTATTATGTTGGATCCACTATGGACTGGACTCTCACTATTATGTTAGATCCACTATGGACTGGACTCTCACACTATTATGTTAGATCCACTATGAACTGGACTCACACTATTATGTTAGATCCACTATGGACTGGACTCTCACTATTATGTTAGATCCACTATGGACTGGACTCTCACACTATTATGTTAAATCCACTATGGACTGGACTCTCACACTATTATGTTAAATCCACTATGGACTGGACTCTCACACTATTATGTTAGATCCACTATGGACTGGACTCTCACACTATTATGTTGGATCCACTATGGACTGGACTCTCACAATATTATGTTAGATCCACTATGGACTGGACTCACACTATTATGTTAGATCCACTATGGACTGGACTCTCACACTATTATGTTAGATCCACTATGGACTGGACTCTCACACTATTATGTTAAATCCACTATGGACTGGACTCTCACACTATTATGTTAGATCCACTATGGAATGGACTCTCACACTATTATGTTGGATCCACTATGGACTGGACTCTCACAATATTATGTTAGATCCACTATGGACTGGACTCTCACTATAGTATTATGTTAGATCCACTATGGACTGGACCCTCACTATTATGTTAGATCCACTATGGACTGGACTCTCGCTATTATGTTGGATCCACTATGGACTGGACTCTCACACTATTATGTTAGATCCACTATGGACTGGACTCTCACACTATTATGTTAGATCCACTATGGACTGGACTCTCACACTATTATGTTAGATCCACTATGGACTGGACTCTTACTATTATGTTGGATCCACTATGGACTGGACTCTTACTATTATGTTGGATCCGCTATGGACTGGACTCTTACTATGATGTTGGATCCACTATGGACTGGACTCTTACTATTATGTTGGATCCACTATGGACTGGACTCTTACTATTATGTTAGATCCACTATGGACTGGACTCTCACTATTATGTTGGATCCACTATGGACTGGACTCTTACTATTATGTTGGATCCACTATGGACTGGACTCTCACTATTATGTTGGATCCACTATGGACTGGACTCTTACTATTATGTTGGATCCACTATGGACTGGACTCTTACTATTATGTTGGATCCACTAGGGACTGGACTCTTACTATTATGTTGGATCCACTATGGACTGGACTCTTACTATTATGTTGGATCCACTATGGACT
>NC_084550.2:1957500-1967500 GCF_033978685.3 Nerophis lumbriciformis
TAAAATCATTATTATTTTAATTTAAAATATTACAATTATTATGAATATTACAATTATTATTATTATTATTATTATTATTATTATTATTATTATCATCATTATTATTTTTATTATCATCATTATTATTTTACATTAAACTATATTTATTTCGATTTATTATTTGTATAAACATTTTTAATTCGTATTATTTGTATTATTGTATTGTTTATTGTTTATTATTTTATGATTATTATTTTAAATGATGCACAGTATTATATTTTTTTATTATTATTATTTATTATTTTGTATAATATTTCAAAAATGTAAATAAATATTTGTATTATTATTATTATTATTATGTTATTATTATTTTGAGAAATGTATTATTTTCATATTGTTTTTCTAAAAACGTTATTGTAATAATAATAATAATTATTATTATTATTAATATTATTATTTTAATTTATTGTCATATTCTTTAAAAAAAAAATAGTATTATCATTATCATTATTATTTGTATTATTGATATTATGTTAAATCATTAAAATAATTTTTATTTTAATTTAAAATATTACAATTGTTATGAATATTACAATTATTATTATTATTATTATTATTATTATTATTATTATCATCATTATTATTTTATATTAAACTATATTTATTTTGATTTATTATTTGTATACATTTTTTTAATTCGTATTATTTGTATTATTGTATTGTTTATTGTTTATTATTTTATGATTATTATTTTAAATGATGTACAGTATTATATTTTTTTAATTATTATTATTTATTATTTTGTATAATATTTCAAAAATGTAAATAAATATTTGTATTATTATTATTATTATTATGTTATTATTATTTTGAGAAATGTATTATTTTCATATTGTTTTTCTAAAAACGTTATTGTAATAATTATTATTATTATTATTATTTTTAATATTATTATTTTTATTTATTGTCATATTCTTTAAAAAAAATAGTATTATCATTATCATTATTATTTGTATTATTGATATTATGTTAAATCATTAAAATCATTTTTATTTTAATTTAAAATATTACAATTATTACGAATATTACAATTAATAATAATAATAATAATAATAATAATAATAATAATTGTAATATTCGTAATAATTGTAATATTTTAAATTAAAATAATAATGATTTTAATGATTTAACATAATATCAATAATACAAATAATAATGATAATGATAATACTATTTTTTTTAAAGAATATGGCTAAAATGTAAATAAATTAAGATGTTAAATACTAAGATTCTAAAATGTTATGATGCTAAAAGTCTGAAATGTAAATAAACAAACATTTTAGGAAGCTAAATGATGAAATGCCAGGATGCAAAAATGGTACAATGCTAAAATGTAAAGATGCTAAAATGTAAAGATACTAAAATGATGACATTTTAAGATCTTCAGGTATTAAAATGTTCAGATGCTTAAATGTAAAGATGCTAATAGGCCAAATTGCTAAGATGTTCAAATTCAAAAATACTAAGATGTTAAAATGTAAAGATATTAAAATGTTCATATAAAGATGCTAAGATGCTCAAATGTTCAGATGTCAAGATTAAGATCTTATAATGTTAAGATGCTAAAATGCAAATCTTCTAAGAAAGTAAGACACTAAGATGCTAAAAATACAAAATGCTAAGATGTTAAAATGTTAAGATGCTACAATGTAAATATGCTAATATGCTAAAATGTAAATATACTAAGATGCTAAAATTTTAAGATGTTTAATTGCTGAAATGCTGGGATGTTGAAATGTTAAGATGCTAAAATGCCGAGATGCTAAGATGTTTATATTCTTATATGCTAAGACGATAAAATCTAAAGATACTAAGATGTTAAAATGCTAAAATGTTAAATTGTTGAGAAGCTAAAATGCTATTATGGTACTATTACAGTAAGATTATAAAATGCTAAGATGTTAAAATGTATAAAGATACTATGATGCTACTATCACAAAATGTAAAGATACTAAGATGCGGAAATTTTAAGATGTTTAGGTGCTAAAATGCTAAGATGCTAACATGTTAATATGCTAAAATGCCAAAATGCTATGTTAAAATTGTGAAATACTAAAACGTAAAGATACTAAGATACTGAAATTTTAAGATGTTTAGGTGCTAAAATGCTAATATGCTATGTTAAAATTCTGAATGCTAAAATGTAAAGATACTATTATTCTGAAATTTTAAGATGTTAGGTGCTAAAATGCTTAGATGCTAACATGCAAAGATGCTAAAATGCCAAAATGCTATGTTAAAATTCTAAAATACTAGAATGTAAAGATACTAAGTTGATGAAAAGCTAAGATACTGAGATGATAAAATGCCAAGATGCTAATATGCTAAAATGTAAAGATATAAAGATGCTGAAGATTTAAGATGTTTAGATGCTAAAATGCTAAGATGCTAACATGTAAAGATGCTAAAATGCCATGGTGCTATGTGTAAATTCCAAAATGCTAAAATGTAAAGATAATAAGATGTTGAAATGCTAAGATACTAAAATGATTTACACATGTTTATGTGCTAAAATGGGAAGAGGCTAAACTGCTGAGATACTAAAATGCTAATACAATAAAATGCTAAGATGCTAAAATGCTAAAATGTAAAGATACTAAGATGTTATGATGTTAAGATGCACATATGCTAAAATGTAAGATACTAAGATGCTTAAGTTTACACAAGATGCTAAAATGGGACAAGGCTAAAATGCTAAGATACTAAAATGTAAAGATGCTAAAATGCTATGATGCTAAGATGCTAAAATGCTAAGATGCTAAGATACTAAAATGCTAAGATGCTAAAATGCTAATACGCTAAAATTTAAAGATGCTAAAATGCTAAGATGATAACATGCTAAGATGCTAATATGCTAAAGTGTAAAGATACTAAGATGCTTAATTGTACACATGTTTATGTGCTAAAATGGGAAGAGGCTAAACTGCTTAGATACTAAAATGTTAATATACTAAAATGCTAAGATGCTAAAATGCTAAGATGCTCAGATACTAAAATGGTTAGGTTCTAAAATGATAAGATGCTATTTAAAATGTTGAAATGCTAAAATGTAAAGATACTAAAGATAATGACATTTTACGATGTTTAGGTGCTAAAATGCTAAGATACTAAGATGATAAAATGCTAAAAAAAACTAAAATGTAAAAATACTAAGATGCTAAAGTTTACACATGGTTATGTGGTAAAATGGGAAGAGGCTAAACTGCTAAAATACTAAAATGTTAAGATGCTAAAATGCTATGATGCTAAAAGGATAGCATGTTAAGATGCTAAAATGCTATGATGCTAAGATGCTAAGATGCTAAAATGATAAAATGCTAAGATGCTAAGATATTAAAATGTTAAGATGTGAAAATGATAAGACACTAAGATGCTAAGATGCTAAAATGCTATGATGCTAAGATGCTAAAATGTTAAGATGCTAAAATGTTATCATGCTAAAATGTTATGATGCTAAGATGCTAAAATTATATGATGCTAAGATGCTAAAATGCCAAAATACTAAAATGTTAAGATGCTAAAATGATAAGATGCTAAGATGTTAAGATGATAAAATGATAAAAAAGCTAAAATGTAAAAATACTAAGATGCTAAAGTTTACACATGGTTATGTGGTAAAATGGGAAGAGGCTGAACTGCTAAAATACTAAAATGTTAAGATGCTAAAAGGCTATGATGCTAAAAGGATAACATGTTAAGATGCTAAAATGCTAAAATGCTATGATGCTAAGATGCTAAGATGCTAAAATGCTATGATGCTAAGATGCTAAAATGTTAAGATGCTAAAATGTTATAATGCTAAAATGTTATGATACTAAGATGCTAAAATTATATGATGCTAAGATGCTAAAATGCCAAGATACTAAAATGTTAAGATGCTAAAATGATCAGATGCTAAGATGTTAAGATGATAAAATGCTAAAAAAGCTAAAATGTAAAAATACTAAGATGCTAAAGTTTACACATGGTTATGTGGTAAAATGGGAAGAGGCTAAACTGCTAAAATACTAAAATGTTAAGATGCTAAAATGCTATGATGCTAAAAGGATAACATGTTAAGATGCTAAAATGCTAAAATGCTATGATGCTAAGATGCTAAAATGCTAAGATGCTAAGATATTAAAATGTTAAGATGTTAAAATGATAAGACATTAAGATGCTAAAATGCTAAAATGCTATGATGCTAAGATGCTAAAATGTTAAGATGCTAAAATGTTATCATGCTAAAATGTCATGATGCTAAGATGCTAAAATGATATGATGCTAAGATGCTAAAATGCTAAGATACTAAAATGTTAAGATGCTAAAATGATAAGATGCTAAGATGTTAAGATGCTAAGATGATAAAATGCTAAGATGCTAAGATGCTAAAATGCTAAGATGCTAAGATATTAAAATGTTAAGATGTTAAAATGATAAGACACTAAGATGCTAAGATGCTAAAATGCTATGATGCTAAGATGCTAAAATGTTATCATGCTAAAATGTTATGATGCTAAGATGCTAAAATTATATGATGCTAAGATGCTAAAATGCCAAAATACTAAAATGTTAAGATGCTAAAATGATAAGATGCTAAGATGTTAAGATTCTAAGATACTGAAATGCTATGATGCTAAAAGGATAACATGTTAAGATGCTAAAATGCTATGATGCTAAGATGCTAAGATGCTAAAATGCAAAGATACTAAGATATTAAAATGTTAAGATGTTAAAATGATAAGACACTAAGATGCTAAGATGCTAAAATGCTATGATGCTAAGATGCTAAAATGTTAAGATGCTAAAATGTTATCATGCTAAAATGTTATGATGCTAAGATGCCAAAATTATATGATGCTAAGATGCTAAAATGCCAAAATACTAAAATGTTAAGATGCTAAAATTATAAGATGCTAAGATGTTAAGATGCTAAGATGCTAAAATGCTAAGATGCTAAGATGCTAAAATGGTAAGATGCTAAGATATTAAAATGTTAAGATGTTAAAATGATAAGACACTAAGATGCTAAGATGCTAAAATGTTATGATGCTAAGATTCTAAAATGTTAAAATGCTAAAATGTTATGATGATAAGTGCTAAAATTATATGATGCTAAGATGCTAAAATGCTAAGGTACTAAAATGTTAAGATGCTAAAATGATACGATGCTAAGATTTAAAGATGCTAAGATGCTAAAATGCTAAAATGCTATGATGCTAAGATGCTAAAATGCTAAGATGTTAAAATGATAAGACACTAAGATGCTAAGATGCTAAAATGCTATGATGCTAAGATGCTAAAATGTTAAGATGCTAAAATGTTATCATGCTAAAATGTTATGATGCTAAGATGCTAAAATCATATGATGCTAAGATGCTAAAATGCCAAGATACTAAAATGTTAAGATGCTAAAATGATAAGATGCTAAGATGTTAAGATGCTAAGATACTAAAATGCTAAAATGTTAGGCTGCTGAGCGTTCACTGCACACGTGTTGTGTTACTACGTCCTCCGTCGCCATCTTGTCCTCAAATACTCACTGACAGAAGGTTTATCAACAACACCCAGAAACGCCGTCGGCTTCGCTAGGCCCGAGCTCATCTAAGATGGACTGATACAACGTGGGAAAAGTGTTCTGTGGTCTGACGAGTCCACATTTCAAATTGTTTTTGGAAACTGTGGACGTCGAAACAAAGAGGAAAAGAACCATCCGGATTGTTCTAGGGTGAAAGTGTAAAAGTCAGCATGTGTGATGGTATGGGGGTGTATTAGTGCCCAAGACATGGGTAACTTACACATCTGTGAAGGCACCATTAATGCTGAAAGGTACATACATATGTTGTTACCATGGACGCCCCTGCTTATTTCAGCAAGACAATGCCAAGCCACGTGTTACATCAACGTGGCTTCATAGTAAAAGAGTGCGGGTACTAGACTGGCCCGCCTGCAGTCCAGACCTGTCTCCCATTGAAAATGTGAAGCCTACAATAGCACAACGGAGACCCCCGGACTGTTGAACAACTTAAGCTGTACATCAAGCAAGAATGGGAAAGAATTCCACCTGAGAAGTGGAAAAATGTGTCTCCTCAGTTCCCAAACCTTTACTGAGTGTTGTTAAAAGGAAAGGCCATGTAACACAGTGGTGAACATGCCCTTTCCCCAACTACTTTGGCACGTGTTGCAGCCATGAAATTCTAAGTTAATTGTTGTCTTTGTAGCATATTCAACTGAATATGGCTTGAAAAGGATTTGCAAATCATTGTATTCCGTTTATATTTACATCTAACACAATTTCCCAACTCATATGGAAACGGGGTTTGTATTTGCTGCAGCCAAAAAAAGAAAGAAAGTCCAAAACACTTTTCAGGAAGTTTTTCCTGCACGTTGAAGAAAAAAAAAGCGTGTGAAGCAAAAATGTGACTTTTGTCAAGCGAGAAGATTTTCTGTGCAGGAAGTGATCACACACACACACACACACACCATGTCATTGATGGTGATCCATCATAGCAGACACACACACACACACACACACACACACATCATGTCATTGATGGTGATCCATCATAGCAGACACACACACACACACACAGCAGTGTGACAGCAGGGAGCCCACGCAGACAAAACACAGACATAAAAAGTGCAAAGAGAGGCGGAGGTTGTGAGACTAGGAACTAATAAGAGAGCAGCCATGTCAAGAAGGAGAACAAATGTGAAGGACAAAAAAAGAAGGAGACCAAAAAAGAAGGAGAACAGATGTAGAGACCAGAAAAAGAAGGACAAAAAAAGAAGGGGAACAAATGTAGAGACCAGAAAAAGAAGTAGAACAAAAGAAGGAGAACACATGTGGAGAACAAAAAAGAAGGAGAAAAAAAGAAGGAGAACAAAAGAAGGAGAACAAAAGAAGGAGAACAAATAAGAAGGAGAAAAAAAGAAAGAGACGAAAAGAAAGAGAACACATGTGGAGAACAAAAAAAGAAGGAGAAAAAAAGAAGGAAACGAAAAGAAGGAGAACACATGTGGAGAACAAAAAAAGAGGGGAAACAAAAGAAGGACAAAAAAGGAGAAGAAAATAAAAAGAACACATGTGGGGAACAAATAAAAGGAGAACATTAGGAGAAGAAAAGAAGGAGAACACATGTGGAGAACAAAAAAAGAAGGAGGAGAAAAGAAGGAGAACACATGTGGAGAACAAAAAAAGAAGGAGAATAAAAGAAGGAGAACACATGTGGAGAACAAAAAAAGAAGGACAAAAAAGAAGGAGAAAAAAAGAAGGAGAACACATGTGGGGAACAAAAAGGAAGGAGAACATAACAAGGAGAACACATGTGGAGAACAAAAAAGAAGGAGAACAAAAGAAGGAGAACACATGTGGAGAACAAAAAAAGAAGGAGAACAAAAAAGGAGGAGAAAAAAAGAAGGAGACGAAAATGAGGAGAACACATGTGGAGAACAAAAATAGAAGGAGAAAAAAGAAGGAGACGAAAAGAAGGAGAACACATGTGTAGAACAAAAAAAGAAGGAAAACAAAAGAAGGACAAAAAAGGAGAAGAAAAGAAGGAGAACACATGTGGAGAACAAAAAAGATGGGGAAGAAAAGAAGGAGAACAAAAGGAGAACAAAAGAAGGAGAACACATGTGGACAACAAAAAAAGAAGGACAAAAAAAGTAGGAGAAAAAAGAAAGAGAACACATGTGGAGAACAAAAAGGAAGGCGAACAAAAGAAGGAGAACACATGTGGAGAACAAAAAAAGAAGGAGAAAAAATGAAGGAGAAAAAAAGAAGGAAACGAAAAGAAGGAGAACACATGTGTAGAACAAAAAAGAAGGAAAATAAAAGAAGGACAAAAAAGGAGAAGAAAAGAAGGAGAACACATGTGGAGAACAAAAAAGAAGGAGAACAAAAGAAGGAGAACAAAAGAAGGAGAACAAAAGGAGAAGAAAAGAAGGAGAACACATGTGGAGAACAAAAAAAGAAGGAGGAGAATAGTAGGAGAACACATGTGGATAACAAAAAAGAAGGAGAACAAAAGAAGGAGAACACATGTGGAGAACACAAAAAGAAGGAGAAAAAAAGGAGAACACATGTGGAGAACAAAAAGGAAGGAGAACAAAAGAAGGAGAACACATGTGGAGAACAAAAAAAGAAGGAGAAAAAATGAAGGAGAAAAAAAGAAGGAGAACACATGCTTCTGTGGTCTTCTGCTAAGTTGTTGGAGAGCGGAAGCACTCACAAATACTTCAAATATTCCAATAAAATATATTTGACCTGAAACAAACTTAATTAAAAAAATGTTTATTATAATGTTGTTGTGAAATGTGTATTTTATATTTGTATTTAAATATGACATGTATATAATAACATGTTTAGTATAAGTTTGTATTGTGTAATGTAATGTGTGTGTGCAATATATATATATATATATATATATATATATATATCTATATATATATATATATATATATATATATATATATATATATATATATATATTAGGGCTGCAACAACTAATCGATTAAATTGATTAAAATCGATTATAAAAATAATTGGCAATTAATGCGCAGAGGCAATATATTTTTTATTTTTTTTTTTTTTTATAAACCTTTATTTATAAACTGCAACATGTAAAAACAGCTGAGAAACAATAATCAAAATAAGTATGGTGCCAGTATGCTGTTTTTCTTTCAATAAAATACTGGAAAGGATAGTGTCGTGGAATTTCTGACCTTTGTACCATATTTATATTATTATATGTATTATATCATATACATATATATATATATATATATATATATATATATATATATATATATATATATATATATATATATATATACATTAGGTCAGGAAAAAACACAGAGGCTATATCATCCCTACAAGCCTGTTTCACAGGTTTCCCTGCTCGATAAAACCTGCGAAACAGCCTTGTAGGGATGATATAGCCTGTTTGTTTTTTTCTGACCTAACGTATATTCCGCTCTACCCCGGTATTGAGCACTGTATAACGGATAAAGCACAGAAACCTTGACTATATATGTATGTCTATATATATATATATATATATATATATATATATATATATATATAAAGTGACATCGGTGTGTAAAGGATATCACCACATGGGCTCAGGAACACTTCAGAAACCCACTGTCAGTAACTACAGTTGGTCGCTACATCTGTAAGTGCAAGTTAAAACTCTACTATACAAAGCCAAAGCCATTTATCAACAACACCCAGAAACACTTCGCTGGGCCCGAGCTCATCTAAGATGGACTGACGCAAAGTGGAAAAGTGTTCTGTGGTCTGACGAGTCCACATTTCAAATTGTTTTTGGAAACTGTGGACGTCGTGTCGTCTGGAACAAAGAGGAAAAGAACCATCTGGACAGTTCTAGAGTGTAAAAGGCAGCATGTGTGATGGTATGGGGGTGTATAAGTGCCCAAGACATGGGTAGCTTACACATCTGTGAAGGCGCCATTAATGCTGAAAGGTACATACAGGTTTTGGAGCAACATATGTTGCCATCCAAGCAACGTTACCATGGACGCCCCTGCTTATTTCAGCAAGACAATGCCAAGCCACGTGTTAAAACAGCGTGGCTTCGTAGTAAAAGAGTGCGGGTACTAGACTGGCCTGCCTGTAGTCCAGACATTGAAAATGTGAAGGCTAAAATATGAGAAGGGAGACTGTTGAACAACTTAAGCTGTACATCAAGCAAGAATAGGAAAGAATTCCACTTCAAAAATGTGTTTTTTAGAGAGTGAATGTCGTTGTTTGTGACATTAAAACAGCCATAAAAAAGGGTTTGGTAAAAATGAATCATTTCTTGAGAGCAACACAAACTTCTTCTGTCAATCACCACAAGTCTGAGTCAGGACTAAAAATGGTTTCAAAAAGTTTCATGACAAATTTCTTGTTTTTAGGGGCAAAGAAACTGGAATTTGTCGTCTCTAACGAGCAAGAGTTGGGGTTTGTATCTGC
>NC_084550.2:1972500-1987500 GCF_033978685.3 Nerophis lumbriciformis
AGGTTCACCGCTAACATGCGGCTAACACGCTAATACGTATGCAAAACATCAATATGTAGCGATCACACTAAAATAAACAGGTTCACCGCTAACACGCTAATACGTATGAAAAACATCAATACATAGCGAACACATTAACATAAACAGGTTCAACGCTAACATGCGGCTAAACGCTAATGCGTATGCAAAACATCAATATTTAGTGAACACGCTAAAATAAACAGGTTCACCGCTAACATGCGGCTAACACGCTAATGCGTATGCAAAACATCAATAAGTAGTGAACACACTAAAATAAACAGGTTCACCGCTAACACGCGGCTAACACGCTAATGCGTATGCAAAACATCAATATTTACTGAACACGGTAAAATAAACAGGTTCATCGCTAACACGTGGCTAACACGCTAATGCGTATGAAAAACATCAATCTGTAGCGAACACACTAAAATAAACAGGTTCACCGCTAACACGCTAATACGTATGAAAAACATCAATAAGTAGTGAACACACTAAAATAAACAGGTTCACCGCTAACACGCGGCTAACACGCTAATGCGTATGAAAAACATCAATATGTAGCGAACACACTAAAATAAACAGGTTCAACGCTAACATGCAGCTAAACGCTAATGCGTATGCAAAACATCAATATGTAGCGAACACATTAAAATAAACAGGTTCACCGCTAACACGCAGCTAACACGCTAATGCGTATGCAAAACATCAATATGTAGCGAACACACTAAAATAAACAGGTTCACCGCTAACATGCGGCTAACACGCTAATACGTATGCAAAACATCAATATGTAGCGATCACACTAAAATAAACAGGTTCACCGCTAACACGCTAATACGTATGAAAAACATCAATATGTAGTGAACACACTAAAATAAACAGGTTCACCGCTAACACGCAGCTAACACGCTAATGCGTATGAAAAACATCAATAAGTAGTGAACACACTAAAATAAACAGGTTCACCGCTAACATGCGGCTAAACGCTAATGCGTATGCAAAACATCAATATGTAGCGAACACACTAAAATAAACAGGTTCACCGCTAACATGCGGCTAACACGCTAATGCGTATGAAAAACATCAATAAGTAGTGAACACACTAAAATAAACAGGTTCACCGCTAACATGCGGCTAAACGCTAATGCGTATGAAAAACATCAATATGTAGCGAACATACTAAAATAAACAGTTTCAACGCTAACATGCAGCTAAACGCTTATGCGTATGCAAAACATCAATATGTAGCGAACACGCTAAAATAAACAGGTTAACCGCTAACACACAGCTAACACGCTAATGCGTATGAAAAACATCAATAAGTAGTGAACACACTAAAATAAACAGGTTCAACGCTAACATGCGGCTAACACGCTAACATGAATCCAACACATTGACACCCTAAAATGTAAGTCAAATGCTAACATGTAAGCTAAACGCTAACTAACATGCAGCTAACACGCTAACATGCAGGCTAAATGCTAACATGCAGGCTAAACGCTAAGAAGCCGCTAACGCGCTAGCATGTCAGATGTTGTTTCCACGTAAGTTGTTGTCAAAGCTCATCAAGCGTGTCGTCTCGCCTCCTCGCCGTCTTTGTTTTTGTCAGCTCGGGAGGAAGCCCCGCCACAATAAAAGAGGAAATGAGAGTTGATGAAAAGGAAGGAGCGAGGAGAGGAAATGAGGTAAAGAAAAAGGGCAGAAGAATGTTTGATAACGAGGACGAGACCTGCTTCTTTTCTTTCAGTATCTTCTCTGACGCTACGACAAGAAGGAAGAACACACCCTTGTCGTATTGGCAACTAGTCAAGATGTAGCATGTTAATGTAGCATGTTAATGTAGCATGTTTATGTAGCAAGTTTATGTAGCATGTTTATGTAGCAAGTTTATGTAGCATGTTAATGTAGCATGTTAATGTAGCATTTTAATGTAGCATGTTTATGTAGCATATTTATGTAGCATGTTAATGTAGCATGTTTATGTAGCATGTTAATGTAGCATAATTATGTAGCATGTTAATGTAGCGTGTTTATGTAGCAAGTTAATGTAGCATGTTTATGTAGCATGTTAATGTAGCATGTTTTGGTAGCATGTTAATGTAGCATATTTATGTAGCATGTTAATGTAGCATGTTTATGTAGCATCTTTATGTAGCATGTTAGTGTAGCATGATTTTGTAGCATGTTAATGTAGCATATTTATGTAGCATGTTAATGTAGTATATTTATGTAGCATGTTTATGTAGCATGTTAATGTAGCATATTTATGTAGCATGTTCATGTAGCATATTTATGTAGCATGTTTATGTAGCATGTTAGTGTAGCATGATTTTGTAGCATGTTAATGTAGCATATTTATGTAGCATGCTAATGTAGTATATTTATGTAGCATGTTTATGTAGCATGTTAATGTAGCATATTTATGTAGCATGTTAATGTAGCATGTTTATGTAGCATGTTAATGTAGCATGTTTATGTAGCATGTTTATGTGCCATGTTTATGTAGCATGTTTATGTAGCATGTTTATGTAGCATGTTAATGTAGCATGTTAATGTAGCATATTTATGTAGCATGTTTATGTAGCATGTTAATGTAAAATGTTTATATAGCATGTTAATGTAGCATGTTTATGTAGCATGTTTATGTAGCATGTTAATGTAGCATATTTATGTAGCATGTTTATATAGCATGTTTATGTGCCATGTTTATGTAGCATGTTGATATAGCATGTAGCATGTCCATGTAGCATGTTTATGTAGCATGTTTATGTAGCAAGTTAATGTAGCATGTTTATGTAGCATGTTTATGTAGCATGTTTATGTAGCAAGTTAATGTAGCATGTTTATGTAGCATGTTTATGTGCCATGTTTATGTAGCATGTTGATATAGCATGTAGCATGTCCATGTAGCATGTTTATGTAGCATGTTTATGTAGCATTTTTATGTAGCATGTTTATATAGCATGTTAATGTAGCATGTTTATGTAGCATGTTAATGTAGCATGTTTATGTAGCATGTTAATGTAGCATGTTTATGTAGCATATTTATGTAGCATGTTAATGTAGCATATTTATGTAGCATGTTAATGTAGCATGTTTATGTAGCATATTTATGTAGCATGTTAATGTAGCATATTTATGTAGCATGTTAATGTAGCATGTTTATGTAGCAAGTTAATGTAGCATGTTTATGTGCCATGTTTATGTAGCATGTTGATATAGCATGTAGCATGTTTATGTAGCATGTTTATGTAGCATATTTATGTAGCATGTTTATATAGCATGTTAATGTAGCATGTTTATGTAGCATGTTAATGTAGCATGTTTATGTAGCATGTTTATGTGCCATGTTTATGTAGCATGTTAATGTAGCATGTTTATGTAGCATGTTTATGTGCCATGTTTATGTAGCATATTTATGTAGCATGTTTATATAGCATGTTAATGTAGCATGTTTATGTAGCATGTTAATGTAGCATGTTTTGGTAGCATGTTAATGTAGCATGTCCACGTAGCATGTCCACGTAGCATGTCCACGTAGCATGTCCATGTAGCATGTTTATGTATTATGTTAGTGTAGCATGTTTATGTAGCATGTTTATGTAGCATGTTTATGTAGCATGTTAATGTAGCATGTTTTTGTAGCATGTTAATGTAGCATATTTATGTAGCATGTGTATGTAGCATGTTAATGTAGCATGTTTATGTAGCATGTTTATGTAGCATGTTAATGTAGTATATTTATGCAGCATGTTTATACAGCATGTTAATGTAGCATGTTTATGGAGCATGTTTATGTAGCATGTTAATGTAGCATGTTTTGGTAGCATGTTAATGTAGCATATTTATGTAGCATGTTTATATAGCATGTTAATGTAGCATGTTTATGTAGCATGTTAATGTAGCATGTTTTGGTAGCATGTTGATGTAGCATATTTATGTAGCATGTTCATGTAGCATATTTATGTAGCATGTTTATGTAGCATGTTTATGTAGCATATTTATGTAGCATGTTTATATAGCATGTTAATGTAGCATGTTTATGTAGCATGTTAATGTAGCATGTTTTGGTAGCATGTTAATGTAGCATGTCCACGTAGCATGTCCACGTAGCATGTCCACGTAGCATGTCCATGTAGCATGTTTATGTAGCATGTTAGTGTAGCATGTTTATGTAGCATGTTTATGTAGCATGTTTATGTAGCATGTTAATGTAGCATGTTTTTGTAGCATGTTAATGTAGCATATTTATGTAGCATGTGTATGTAGCATGTTAATGTAGCATGTTTATGTAGCATGTTTATGTAGCATGTTAATGTAGTATATTTATGCAGCATGTTTATACAGCATGTTAATGTAGCATGTTTATGAGCATGTTTATGTAGCATGTTAATGTAGCATGTTTTGGTAGCATGTTAATGTAGCATATTTATGTAGCATGTTTATATAGCATGTTAATGTAGCATGTTTATGTAGCATGTTAATGTAGCATGTTTTGGTAGCATGTTGATGTAGCATATTTATGTAGCATGTTCATGTAGCATATTTATGTAGCATGTTTATGTAGCATGTTAGTGTAGCATGATTTTGTAGCATGTTAATGTAGCATATTTATGTAGCATGTTAATGTAGCATGTTTATGTAGCATGTTAATGTAGCATGTTAATGTAGCATGTTTATGTAGCATGTTTATGTAGCATGTTCATGTAGCATATTTATATAGCATGTTAATGTAGCATATTTATGTAGCATGTGTATGTAGCATGTTAATGTAGCATGTTTATGTAGCATGTTTATGTAGCATGTTAATGTAGTATATTTATGCAGCATGTTTATACAGCATGTTAATGTAGCATGTTTATGGAGCATGTTTATGTAGCATGTTAATGTAGCATGTTTTGGTAGCATGTTAATGTAGCATATTTATGTAGCATGTTTATATAGCATGTTAATGTAGCATGTTTATGTAGCATGTTAATGTAGCATGTTTTGGTAGCATGTTGATGTAGCATATTTATGTAGCATGTTCATGTAGCATATTTATGTAGCATGTTTATGTAGCATGTTTATGTAGCATATTTATGTAGCATGTTTATATAGCATGTTAATGTAGCATGTTTATGTAGCATGTTAATGTAGCATGTTTTGGTAGCATGTTAATGTAGCATGTCCACGTAGCATGTCCACGTAGCATGTCCACGTAGCATGTCCATGTAGCATGTTTATGTAGCATGTTAGTGTAGCATGTTTATGTAGCATGTTTATGTAGCATGTTTATGTAGCATGTTAATGTAGCATGTTTTTGTAGCATGTTAATGTAGCATATTTATGTAGCATGTGTATGTAGCATGTTAATGTAGCATGTTTATGTAGCATGTTTATGTAGCATGTTAATGTAGTATATTTATGCAGCATGTTTATACAGCATGTTAATGTAGCATGTTTATGGAGCATGTTTATGTAGCATGTTAATGTAGCATGTTTTGGTAGCATGTTAATGTAGCATATTTATGTAGCATGTTTATATAGCATGTTAATGTAGCATGTTTATGTAGCATGTTAATGTAGCATGTTTTGGTAGCATGTTGATGTAGCATATTTATGTAGCATGTTCATGTAGCATATTTATGTAGCATGTTTATGTAGCATGTTAGTGTAGCATGATTTTGTAGCATGTTAATGTAGCATATTTATGTAGCATGTTAATGTAGCATGTTTATGTAGCATGTTAATGTAGCATGTTAATGTAGCATGTTTATGTAGCATGTTTATGTAGCATGTTCATGTAGCATATTTATATAGCATGTTTATGTAGCATATTTATGTAGCATGTTTATATAGCATGTTAATGTAGCATGTTCATGTAGCATATTTATGTAGCATGTTTATGTAGCATGTTAGTGTAGCATGATTTTGTAGCATGTTAATGTAGCATATTTATGTAGCATGTTAATGTAGTATATATATGTAGCATATTTATGTAGCATGTTAATGTAGCATATTTATGTAGCATGTTTATATAGCATGTTAATGTAGCATGTTTATGTAGCATGTTAATGTAGCATGTTTTGGTAGCATGTTAATGTAGCATATTTATGTAGCATGTTCATGTAGCATATTTATGTAGCATGTTTATGTAGCATATTTATGTAGCATGTTTATATAGCATGTTAATGTAGCATGTTCATGTAGCATATTTATGTAGCATGTTTATGTAGCATGTTAGTGTAGCATGATTTTGTAGCATGTTAATGTAGCATATTTATGTAGCATGTTAATGTAGCATGTTAATGTAGCATGTTTATGTAGCATGTTAATGTAGCATATTTATGTAGCATGTTAATGTAGCATGTTTATGTAGCATGTTAATGTAGCATGTTAATGTAGCATGTTTATGTAGCATGTTTATGTAGCATGTTTATGTGCCATGTCCATGTAGCATGTTAATGTAGCATGTTCATGTAGCATGTTAATCAAGCATGTTCATGTAGCATGTTAATGTAGCATGTTTATGTAGCATGTTTATGTAGCATGTTAGTGTAGCATGATTTTGTAGCATGTTAATGTAGCATATTTATGTAGCATGTTAATGTAGTATATTTATGTAGCATGTTTATGTAGCATGTTAATGTAGCATGTTTATATAGCATGTTAATGTAGCATGTTTATGTAGCATGTTTATGTAGCATGTTTATGTAGCATGTTAATGTAGCATGTTTATGGAGCATGTTTATGTAGCATGTTTATGTAGCATGTTTTTGTAGCATGTTAATGTAGCATATTTATGTAGCATGTTTATGTAGCATGTTAATAAAGCATGTTAATGTAGCATGTCCATGTAGCATGTTAATGTAGCATGTTTATGTAGCATGTAGCATGTTAATGTAGCATGTTTATGTAGCATGTTAATGTAGCATGTTTATTTGGCATGTTAATGTATCATGTTTATGTAGCATGTTAATGTAGCAAGTTAATGTAGCATGTTAATGTAGCATGTTAATGTAGCATGTCCATGTAGCATGTTAATGTAGCATGTTTATGTAGCATGTAGCATGTTAATGTAGCATGTTTATGTAGCATGTTAATGTAGCATGTTTATGTAGCATGTTAATGTAGCATATTTATGTAGCATGTTAATGTAGCATATTTATGTAGCATGTTAATGTAGTATATATATGTAGCATATTTATGTAGCATGTTAATGTAGCATATTTATGTAGCATGTTAATGTAGCATGTTTATGTAGCATGTTAATGTAGCATGTCCATGTAGCATGTTAATGCTATCCCAAATATTTCCACTTTTAAAGAATGTCTTCTAATCGCATAAGAATGGCATAAAAACACTGTACTGTGTGTGTGTGTGTGTGTGTGTGTGTGTGTGTGTGTGTGTGTGTGTGTGTGTGTGTGTGTGTGTGTGTGTGTGTGTGTGTGTGTGTGTGTGTGTGTGTGTGTGTGACAGGCAGCAGGCTGCAGGGCACCACCTTGGCAGAGGTATTAAATCTTTTTCATCCTCTCCCCAGGCTGTCGGAAGAACCAGGAGACAGATTTACTTTCTATCTCTCTTCAACTCACACACACACACACACACACACACACACACACACACACACACACACACACACACACACACACACACACACACACACACACAGAGAGAGACAATGGCGCTATGGCACAGGAAGTGGTACCAGGCAGGACAAAACAACGCGGGCTGAAAATAAAAAATGTATCTTCACTTTTTACAGGTTAGCAACACTAGCATAGCTAGGTTATCTACACGATAACATGACATTTTAACATCATGTTCGGTTAGCAATACGAGCATAGCCACCTTAGCTACATGCTAACATTACATTCAGCATCATGCTAGGTTAGCAAAACTAGCATAGCGAGGTTATCTATATGCTAACATGTTATTTCAACATCATGTTAGTTTAGCAACACTAGCATAGCTAGGTTATCTACATGCTAACATTACATTTTAACATCATGTTAGGTTAGCAATACTAGCATAACTACATGAGCTACATGCTAACATTACATTCGGCATCATGCTAGGTTAGCAAAACTAGCATAGCGAGGCTATCTATATGCTAACATGTTATTTCAACATCATGTTAGTTTAGCAACACTAGCATAGCTAGGTTATCTACATGCTGACATTACATTTTAACATCATGTTAGGTTAGCAATACTAGCATAACTACATGAGCTACATGCTAACATTACATTCAACTTTATGTTAGCATAAATAGCAAAACTATGTGAGCTACATGATAGCATGACATTCAACATCATGCTAAGTCAGCAAAACTAGCAGAACTATGTGAGCTACATGCTAACCTTACATTTTAACATCATATTAGGTTAGCAAAACTATCATAACTATGTGAGCTACATGCTAACATTACATTTTAACATAATATTAGGTTAGCAAAAGTAGCAGAACTATGTGAGCTACATGCTAACATTACATTTTAACATAATATTAGGTTAGCAAAACTAGCATAACTATGTTAGCTACATGCTAGCATTAAATTTTAACACCATGCTAGGTTAGCAAAACTAGCATAACTACACGAGCTACATGCTCACATTACATTCAACTTTTTGTTAGCATAAATAGCATAACTATGTGAGCTACGTGATAGCATGACATTCAACATCATGCTAAGTCAGCAAAACTAGCAGAACTATGTGAGCTACATGCTAACATTACATTTTAACATAATATTAGGTTAGCAAAACTAGCATAACTATGTGAGCTACATGCTAACATTGCATTCAACATCATGCTAAGTTAGCAAAACTAGCATAACTATGTTAGCTACATGCTAACATTACATTTTAACATAATATTAGGTTAGCAAAACTAGCATAACCATGTGAGCTACATGCTAACATGGCATTCAACATCATGCCAAGTTATCAAAACTAGCATAACTATGTTAGCTACATGTTAACATTACATTTTAACACCATGCTAGGTTAGCAAAACTAGTATAGCTATGTGAGCTACATGCTAACATTACATTCAACATTATGCTAGCATAAATAGCATATCTATGTGAGCTACACGATAGCATGACATTCAACATCATGCTAAGTCAGCAAAACTAGCAGAACTATGTGAGCTACATGCTAACATTACATTTTAACATAATATTAGGTTAGCAAAAGTAGCATAACTATGTGAGCTACATGCTAACATTACATTTTAACATAATATTAGGTTAGCAAAACTAGCATAACTATGTGAGCTACATGCTGACATTACATTTTTGCATAATATTAGGTTAGCAAAACTAGCAGAACTATGCGAGCTACATGCTAACATTAAATTTTAACATAATATTTGGTTAGCAAAACTAGCATAACTATGTGAGCTACTTGCTAACATTGCATTCAACATCATGCTAAGTTAGCAAAACTAGCATAACTATGTTAGCTACATGCTAACATTAAATTTTAACATCATGTTAGGTTAGCAATACTAGCATAACTACATGAGCTACATGCTAACATTACATTCAACATTATGCTAGCATAAATAGCATATCTATGTGAGCTACATGATAGCATGACATTCAACATCATGCTAAGTCAGCAAAACTAGCAGAACTATGTGAGCTACATGCTAACATAGCATTTTAACATAATATTAGGTTAGCAAAACTAGCATAACTATGTGAGCTACTTGCTAACATTGCATTCAACATCATGCTAAGTTAGCAAAACTAGCAGAACTATGTTAGCTACATGCTAACATTAAATTTTAACACCATGCTAGGTTAGCAATACTAGCATAACTACATGAGCTACATGCTAACATTACATTTAACATTATGCTAGCATAAATAGCAAAACTATGTGAGCTACACGATAGCATGACATTCAACATCATGCTAAGTCAGCAAAACTAGCAGAACTATGTGAGCTACATGCTAACATTACATTTTAACATAATATTAGGTTAGCAAAACTAGCATAACTATGTGAGCTACATGCTAACATTACATTTTAACATAATATTAGGTTAGCAAAACTAGCATAACTATGTGAGCTACATGCTAACATTACATTTTAACATAATATTAGGTTAGCAAAACTAGCATAACTATGTGAGCTACATGCTAACATTGCATTCAACATCATGCTAAGTTAGCAAAACTAGCATAACTATGTTAGCTACATGCTAACATTACATTCAACATCATGCTAAAGTCGCAAAACTAGCATAACTATGTTAGCTACATGCTAACATTAAATTTTAACACCATGCTAGGTTAGCAAAACTAGCATAGCTACGTGAGCTACGTGCTAACATTACATTCAACATCATGCTAGATTAGCAAAACTAGCATAACTATGTTAGCTACATGTTAACATTACATTTTAACATAATATTAGGTTAGCAAAACTAGCATAACTATGTGAGCTACTTGCTAACATTGCATTCAACATCATGCTAAGTTAGCAAAACTAGCAGAACTATGTTAGCTACATGCTAACATTAAATTTTAACACCATGCTAGGTTAGCAATACTAGCATAACTACATGAGCTACATGCTAACATTACATTCAACATTATGCTAGCATAAATAGCATATCTATGTGAGCTACACGATAGCATGACATTCAACATCATGCTAAGTCAGCAAAACTAGCAGAACTATGTGAGCTACATGCTAACATTACATTTTAACATCATACTAGGTTAGCAAAACTAGCATAACTATGTGAGTTACATGCTAACATTACATTTTAACATAATATTAGGTTAGCAAAACTAGCATAACTATGTGAGCTACATGCTAACATTACATTTTAACATAATATTAGGTTAGCAAAACTAGCATAACTATGTGAGCTACATGCTAACATTGCATTCAACATCATGCTAAGTTAGCAAAACTAGCATAACTATGTTAGCTACATGCTAACATTACATTTTAACATAATATTAGGTTAGCAAAACTAGCATAACCATGTGAGCTACATGCTAACATGGCATTCAACATCATGCTAAGTTAGCAAAACTAGCATAACTATGTTAGCTACATGTTAACATTACATTTTAACACCATGCTAGGTTAGCAAAACTAGCATAGCTATGTGAGCTACATGCTAACATTACATTCAACATTATGCTAGCATAAATAGCATATCTATGTGAGCTACATGATAGCATGACATTCAACATCATGCTAAGTCAGCAAAACTAGCAGAACTATGTGAGCTACACGCTAAGGTTACATTTTAACATAATATTAGGTTAGCAAAACTAGCAGAACTATGTGAGCTACGTGCTATCTTTACATTCGTCATCATGCTAGGTTAGTAAAATTAGCATAGCCATGTTAGCTGCATGCTAACATTACATTCAACATTATGCCAAGTTAGCAAAACTAGCATAACTATGTGAGCTACATGCTAACATTACATTTTAATATAATATTAGGTTAGCAAAACTAGCATAACTATGTGAGCTACATGCTAACATTACATTCAACATCATGCCAAGTTAGCAAAACTAGCATAACTATGTTAGCTACATGTTAACATTACATTTAAACATCATGCTAGATTAGCAAAACTAGCATAGCTATGTGAGCTACATGCTAACATTAAATTTTAACACCATGCTAGGTTAGCAAAACTAGCATAGCTATGTGAGCTGCATGCTAACATTACATTCAACATCATGCCAAGTTAGCAAAACTAGCATAACTATGTTAGCTACATGTTAACATTACATTTAAACATCATGCTAGATTAGCAAAACTAGCATAGCTATGTGAGCTACATGCTAACATTACATTCAACATCATGCCAAGTTAGCAAAACTAGCATAACTATGTTAGCTACATGCTAACATTAAATTTTAACACCATGCTAGGTTAGCAAAACTAGCATTGCTATGTGAGCTACATGCTAACATTACATTCAACATCATGCTAAATTAGCAAAACTAGCAGAACTATGTTAGCTACATGCTAACATTACATTCAAAATCATGCCAAGTTAGCAAAACTAGCATAACTATGTTAGCTACATGCTAACATTAAATTTTAACACCATGCTAGGTTAGCAAAACTAGCATAGCTATGTGAGCTACATGCTAACATTACATTCAACATCATGCTAAATTACCAAAACTAGCAGAACTATGTTAGCTACATGCTAACATTGCATTCAACATCATGCCAAGTTAGCAAAACTAGCATAACTATGTTAGCTACATGCTAACATTAAATTTTAACACCATGCTAGGTTAGCAAAACTAGCATTGCTATGTGAGCTACATGTTAACATTACATTCAACATCATGCCAAGTTAGCAAAACTAGCATAACTATGTTAGCTACATGCTAACATTAAATTTTAACACCATGCTAGGTTAGCAAAACTAGCATTGCTATGTGAGCTACATGCTAACATTACATTCAACATCCTGCTAGGTTAGCAAAACTAGCAGAACTATGTTAGCTACATGCTAACATTACATTCAAAATCATGCCAAGTTAGCAAAACTAGCATAACTATGTTAGCTACATGTTCACATTACATTTAAACATCATGCTAGATTAGCAAAACTAGCATAACTATGTTAGCTACATGTTAACATTACATTTAAACATCATGCTAGATTAGCAAAACTAGCAGAACTATGTTAGCTACATGATAACATTACATTCAACATCGTGCTCGGTTAGTAAAAATAGCATAACTATGTTAGCTACATGCTAACATTACATTTAAACATCATGCTAGATTAGCAAAACTAGCAGAACTATTTGAGCTCTATGCTAACATTACATTCAAAATCATGCCAAGTTAGCAAAACTAGCATAACTATGTTAGCTACATGCTAACATTACATTCAACATCATGCCAAGTTAGCAAAACTAGCATAACTATGTTAGCTACATGCTAACTTTACATTTTAACATCATGCTAGGTGAGCAATACAAACATTAACTATGTGAGCTACATGCTAACATTACATTCAACATCATGCTAGGTTAGCAAAACTAGAAAAACTATGTTAGCTACATGCTAACATTGCATTTAACATCATGCTAGGTTAGCAATACAAGCATAACTATGTTAGCTACATGCTAACTTTACATTTTAACATCATGCAAGGTTAGCAAAACTAGAAAAACTATGTTAGCTACATGCTAACATGACGTTAGCATCATGCTAGGTTAGCATATAAAACTAAATAATCCAATTGTTTACAAAGTGTGCCGTGCTTCGTAGATTTATTAGACCTTAATAATTATTCGTATGATCGGCAAAAAGTCACTTTTGAGCGCTGGTATCCTTCCTCGGCGATGTCACACAAGCTTGATTGGCAGCTAAAGGTTGCCAGTTGGAGTCCACAGTCCTCTGAAGACGCTAAAAGGCTTTTTGCTGAGTGGCAAACGAGCGCCGCTGGAAGATGAAGAATTCATGACGCGCTGGAATGGGACGCGGGTTCGCTCGCAGGCCCCGCGACTCACGCCAGCTGTTTCCTGTCCTAACACACACACACACATACACACACACACACACACACACACACACATACACACACACACACACACACACACGCACACACACACACACTTACGAGATGGTGCGTTCATGTTCTTCCAGCCACCGTTTTTTTCTTTTTTATTGATTTCTTTTTGAAAGAAGTCGTGTCTTTTGCTACACATGTTCTTGTTTTTCTGTCTTTGGGGGAACCACAGTGCAGAACCTAATGAAACTAACATGATAGAAATAATTGTATTTTAATTGTATTTTATTTTATTTACCTTAATTTCATTTCATTTAATTAAACTACATTCAATTCAATGTAATTTGCTATTATTAATTTAATTAAATTACACACTGTCTTGCTTTTTTTAATTTAATTTAATATTATTTTATTTTTTTAATTTTAATTTAATTTAATTTAATTTAATTTAATTCAATTCAATGTCATTTGCTATTATTAATTAAATTAAATGACACACTGTCTTGCTTTTCTGTCTTTGGGGGAACCACAGTGCAGAACCTAATGAAACTAACATGATAGAAATAATTGTAATTTTATTTTATTTTATTTTATTTTATTTACCTTAATTTCATTTCATTTAATTAAACTAAATTCAATTCAATGTAATTTGCTATCATTAATTTAATTAAATTACACACCGTCTTGCTTTTTTTAATTTAATTTTATTTTATTTATTTTATTTATTTTATTTATTTTATTTATTTTATTTATTTTAATTTAATTTAATTTAATTTAATTCAATTCAATTCAATTCAATGTCATTTGCTATTATTAATTAAATTAAATGACACACTGTCTTGCTTTTCTGTCTTTGGGGGAACCACAGTGCAGAACCTAATGAAACTAACATGATAGAAATAATTGTAATTTAATTTAATTTAATTTTATTTTATTTACCTTAATTTCATTTCATTTAATTAAACTACATTCAATTCAATGTAATTTGCTATTATTAATTTAATTAAATTACACACTGTCTTGCTTTTTTTAATTTAATTTAATATTATTTTATTTTTTTAATTTTAATTTAATTTAATTTAATTTAATTTAATTCAATTCAATGTCATTTGCTATTATTAATTAAATTAAATGACACACTGTCTTGCTTTTCTGTCTTTGGGGGAACCACAGTGCAGAACCTAATGAAACTAACATGATAGAAATAATTGTAATTTTATTTTATTTTATTTTATTTTATTTACCTTAATTTCATTTCATTTAATTAAACTAAATTCAATTCAATGTAATTTGCTATCATTAATTTAATTAAATTACACACCGTCTTGCTTTTTTTAATTTAATTTTATTTTATTTATTTTATTTATTTTATTTATTTTATTTATTTTATTTATTTTAATTTAATTTAATTTAATTTAATTCAATTCAATTCAATTCAATGTCATTTGCTATTATTAATTAAATTAAATG
>NC_084550.2:1990000-1992500 GCF_033978685.3 Nerophis lumbriciformis
TTGGGGGAACCACAGTGCAGAACCTAATGAAACTAACATGATAGAAATAATTGTAATTTTATTTTATTTTATTTTATTTACCTTAATTTCATTTCATTTAATTAAACTAAATTCAATTCAATGTAATTTGCTATTATTAATTTAATTTAATTACACACTGTCTTGCTTTTTTTGATTTAATTTTATAATATTTTATTTTATTTACCTTAATTTCATTTCATTTAATTAAACTAAATTCAATTCAATTCAATGTAATTTGCTATTATTAATTAAATTAAATTACATACTGTATTGCTTTTTTTAATTTAATTTTATAATATTTTATTTTATTTACCTTAATTTCATTTCATTTAATTAAACTAAAATCAATTAAATTCAATGTAATTTGCTATTATTAATTAAATTAAAATTCACACTGTCTTGCTTTTCTGTCTTTGGGGGAACCACGGTGCAGAACCTAATGAAACTAACATGATAAAAATAATTGTTATTTTTATTTTATTTTATTTACCTTGATTTCATTTAATTTAATTTAATTAAATTCAATTCAATTCAATGTAATTTGCTATTATTCGTTAAATTAAATTACACACTGTCTTGCTTTTCTGTCTTTGGGGGAACCACAGTGCAGAACCTAATGAAACTAACATGATAAAAATAATTGTTAATTGTATTTTATTTTATTTACCTTAATTTCATTTCATTAAATAAAATTAAATTCAATTCAATGTAATTTGCTATTATTAATTAAATTAAATTACACACTGTCTAGCTTTTCTGTCTTTGGGGAAGTGCAGAACCTAATGAAGCTAACCCTTTGGAAATTAATTTAATTTAATTTATTTTCATGTCATTTAAGTCGAATACCCCGCCTACCGTCCTAATGCAGCTGAGATAGGCCCCAGCACCCCATGCCACCCCAAAAGGGACAAGCGGTAGAAAAATTGATGGTTTTCCATCATGTTTCATTAGGTGCTGCACTGTGGTGCCCCCAAAGACAGAAAAACAAGATCATGAAACCGACAGAAATAATTGCAATTTAATAAAATTCATTTTAATTTTCTTTAATTGTATTACATTTTATATAAATTAAATTAAATTAAATTAAATTAAATTAATTTAATTTAAATAATGCTCTCTCTCTTTTTTTTGTACAAATTAAATTAAATTAAATTAAACTAAATTAAATTAAATTAAATTAAATTAAATTAATTTCATTTAAATAATCCTCTCTCTCTCTCTCTCTGATTGGGTTTATTTCGCACCTGCGTAGACACTTTTAATTACGTTGTCTAGTTCAAAATGAATTGATCAACATGAGTTGATTGGCCATGATGTCGCTCGAGGCCGTTTGGTTGCAGAGGAAGATTGAGGGAGAAAATGCCAACTCTGCCAACAAGCTTGCTTGAAAAGTGCAAAAACATATTTATTTATATTTGAGTACATTATTATAATATTATTAGTAATTAGCTTGTTTGGCAATTGTGTGAAAATTGAACGCCTGAAGAATTTTTTTTATTAATCGAGTATTTTTTTCTTGCCAAATCAATGCAGAAGTTGAAAACCAAAATGATTTTATCAAACTGTACACGTAGATACACTTTATACATTATACACAGATGTGATTCTTATTCATCAACATTCTAAATGTAATCATCATTTTCAAAAACCGACTTAAAAATATTTATAAAAATAAAGAACTTTGTCTTCTTTTTCATTTAGATATATATATTTGTTTTATATATATATATATACCTGTATGTATAATATATTCATATATATTTTTTAGTTTTTTCTATTTATATTGTTTACATTTAATATATAGAAAATAGAAAAATATATTTTTTTAAATATATAAACATATTCATATACACATATTATATATACAAATATATTTTATATTTTTTTCCATTTATATTGTTCACATTTTATATATAGAAAATATTTTTTTTTTTAAATGTTTTATATATATATATATATATATATATATATATATATATATATATACATATTATATATACAAACATATATATATTTTTTTTTTCATTTTTATTGTTTACATTTATATATAAAATAGAAAATAATATATGTATATTTTTTGTTGATTATTTGTGGGTTCTTTTGGTCTTAAAAATAATTGATTTAAAAAAAAACATTTTTAGGCAATCTCTCTCTTGACATTTTTTTGGGTGTTTTCTATAGGTGACTTGCTACCATTAGCATTAGCATTAGCATTAGCAACAACAAGAACATATATATATATACCTGTATGTATAATATATTCATATATATATTTTCTAGTTTTTTCTATTTATATTGTTTCCATTTAATATATAGAAAATAGAAAAATATTTTTTTTTTAAATATATAAACATATTTATATACACATATTATATATACAAATATATTTTATATTTTTTTCCATTTATATTGTTTACATTTTATATACAGAAAATATAAAAAAATATATATATATATATATATATATATATATATATAT
>NC_084550.2:1997500-2035000 GCF_033978685.3 Nerophis lumbriciformis
ACTTCACGTTGCTGCATGTATTAGAACTGTCCATGGGGCTGAATCTGACAGTGAAGTGTGGTATGTTTCAGAACAGTCCATGGTGCTGAATCTGACAGTACACTTTACATTATGGTATGTATTAGAACTGTCCATGGTCCTGAATCTGAGAGTAAAGTATGGTATGTTTCCAAACTGTCCATGGTGCTAAAACTTCAAATTTTTGTATGTGTAAGAATTGTCCATGGTACTAAAACTTCACATGTTTGTATGTATTGGAAGTGTCCATGGTGCTAAAACTTCACATTGTTGTAGAACTGTCCATGGACCTAAAACTTCACATTTTTTTATGTATTAGAACTGTCCATGGTACTAAAACTTCACATTTTTGTATGTATTGGAACTGTCCATGGTACTAAAACTTCACATTTTTGTATGTATTGGAAGTGTCCATGGTGCAAAAACTTCACATTGTTGTAGAACTGTCCATGGTGCTAAAACTTCACATTTTTGTATGTATTGGAAGTGTCCATGGTGCTAAAACTTCACATTTTTTAATGTATTAGAACTGTCCATGGTACTAAAACTTCACATTTTTGTATGTATTGGAAGTGTCCATGGTACTAAAACTTCACATTGTTGTAGAACTGTCCATGGACCTAAAATGTCACATTTTTTAATGTATTAGAACTGTCCATGGTACTAAAACTTCACATTTTTGTATGTATTGGAAGTGTCCATGGTGCTAAAACTTCACATTTTTTTAATGTATTAGAACTGTCCATGGCACTAAAACTTCACATTTTTGTATGTATTGGAAGTGTCCATGCTGCTAAAACTTTACATTTTTGCATGTATTGGAAGTGTCCATGGTGCAAAAACTTCACATTGTTGTAGAACTGTCCATGGTGCTAAAACTTCACATTTTTGTATGTATTGGAAGTGTCCATGGTGCTAAAACTTCACATTTTTTTATGTATTAGAACTGTCCATGGTACTAAAACTTCACATGTTTGTATGTATTGGAAGTGTCCATGGTGCTAAAACTTCACATTGTTGTAGAACTGTCCATGGACCTAAAACTTCACATTTTTTAATGTATTAGAACTGTACATGGTACTAAAACTTCACATTTTTGTATGTATTGGAAGTGTCCATGGTGCTAAAACTTTACATTTTTGCATGTATTGGAAGTGTCCATGGTGCTGAAACTTCACATTGTTGTAGAACTGTCCATGGTGCTGAAACTTCACATTTTTGTATATTGGAAGTGTCCATGGTGCTAAAACTTCACATTGTTGTAGAACTGTCCATGGTACTAAAACTTCACATGTTTGTATGTATTGGAAGTGTCCATGGTGCTAAAACTTCACATTGTTGTAGAACTGTCCATGGACCTAAAACTTCACATTTTTTAATGTATTAGAACTGTCCATGGTACTAAAACTTCACATTTTTGTATGTATTGGAAGTGTCCATGGTGCTAAAACTTCACATTTTTTTAATGTATTAGAACTGTCCATGGCACTAAAACTTCACATTTTTGTATGTATTGGAAGTGTCCATGCTGCTAAAACTTTACATTTTTGCATGTATTGGAAGTGTCCATGGTGCAAAAACTTCACATTGTTGTAGAACTGTCCATGGTGCTAAAACTTCACATTTTTGTATGTATTGGAAGTGTCCATGGTGCTAAAACTTCACATTTTTTTATGTATTAGAACTGTCCATGGTACTAAAACTTCACATGTTTGTATGTATTGGAAGTGTCCATGGTGCTAAAACTTCACATTGTTGTAGAACTGTCCATGGACCTAAAACTTCACATTTTTTAATGTATTAGAACTGTCCATGGTACTAAAACTTCACATTTTTGTATGTATTGGAAGTGTCCATGGTGCTAAAACTTTACATTTTTGCATGTATTGGAAGTGTCCATGGTGCTGAAACTTCACATTGTTGTAGAACTGTCCATGGTGCTGAAACTTCACATTTTTGTATATTGGAAGTGTCCATGGTGCTAAAACTTCACATTGTTGTAGAACTGTCCATGGTACTAAAACTTCACATGTTTGTATGTATTGGAAGTGTCCATGGTGCTAAAACTTCACATTGTTGTAGAACTGTCCATGGACCTAAAACTTCACATTTTTTAATGTATTAGAACTGTCCATGGTACTAAAACTTCACATTTTTGTATGTATTGGAAGTGTCCATGGTGCTAAAACTTCACATTTTTTAATGTATTAGAACTGTCCATGGCACTAAAACTTCACATTTTGGTATGTATTGGAAGTGTCCATGGTGCTAAAACTTCACATTTTTGTATGTATTGGAAGTGTCCATGGTGCAAAAACTTCACATTGTTGTAGAACTGTCCATGGTGCTAAAACTTCACATTACTGTATGTATGTAAATTTCACATAATGGGATGTATTAGAACTGTCCATCGTGCTGAATCTGACAGTGATGTACGGTATGTTTCAGAACTGTCCATGGTGCTGAATCTGACAGTAAACTTCACCGTTGCTGCATGTATTAGAACTGTCCGTGGTGCTGAATCTGACAGTGAAGTACGGTATGTTTCATAACTGTCCATGGTGCTGAATCTGACAGTACACTTCACATTATGGTATGTATTAGAACTGTCCATGGTGCTGAATCTGAGAGTAAAGTATGGTATGTTTTCCAAACTGTCCATGGTGCTAAAACTTCAAATTTTTGTATGTGTAAGAATTGTCCATGGTACTAAAACTTCACATGTTTGTATGTATTGGAAGTGTCCATGGTGCTAAAACTTCACATTGTTGTAGAACTGTCCATGGACCTAAAACTTCACATTTTTTAATGTATTAGAACTGTCCATGTTACTAAAACTTCACATTTTTGTGTGTATTGGAAGTGTCCATGGTGCTAAAACTTTACATTTTTGCATGTATTGGAAGTGTCCATGGTGCTGAAACTTCACATTGTTGTAGAACTGTCCATGGTGCTAAAACTTCACATTACTGTATGTATGTAAATTTCACATATTGGGATGTATTAGAACTGTCCATCGTGCTGAATCTGACAGTGATGTACGGTATGTTTCAGAACTGTCCGTGGTGCTGAATCTGACAGCGAACTTCACGTTGCTGCATGCATTAGAACTGTCCGTGGTGCTGAATCTGACAGTGAAGTGCGGTATGTTTCATAACTGTCCATGGTGCTGAATCTGACAGCACACTTCACATTATGGTATGTATTAGAACTGTCCATGGTGCTGAATCTGAGAGTGAAGTATGGTATGTTTCCAAACTGTCCATGGTGCTGAATCTGACAGTAAGCTTTGCATTATTGTATGTATTAGAACTGTCTGTGGTGCTGAAACTTCACTTTTCTGTATGTATTAGAACTGTCCATGGTACAGAACCTTCACATTACGTTATGTGTCAAAACTGTCTATGGTGCTGAAGATGCCATCGACGCATATGTTGGGACTGTCCTTGGTGCTGAAACAACGAGCGCACTCCTACATGTGTTAGAACTCTCCTGACGATGCAGTTCTGCGCGTATCACAGCTGTCCATGGCTTATTGAGATTCTTGTGTTTGTTTATGACATTTGGACCACAATGACGTGTTCAAATCTAACTAAAACCTATAAAAAAAACTAGATTTAACCGACGACTTTTATTTTGAAACGTACTGTACAGATATTTGAACACATTCTAAATATAACAACAAAGTTAACTCTGATCCTTCCTTCTGTGTCTTCTTACTCTCTGGCAGAGCAGCTGTGTATTTTGTGAAGAAGCGGAGTTACCATGCCATCTGCTGTACAGAGTTAAAAAAAAAAGGTGAGCACTAAAGGCTAAGAGAAGGGAAATGGATGCTAATTAGCACTTTCACGTTAGCACCAAAGCTAACACGACAACAACAACGTTGTTTACAAAGACGGGGCCGCCTTTGGAGGAGAAACTAACTTCTTTTAGTTTTCTCATCTCGAGGTAAACACAGCAGCTGTACAACTGATGAAAGACCAGAGACAATCTCACACACACACACACACACGCGCACACACACACACACACACACACACACACACACACTGCACTGCCAGTGATGGATGAGTGGCTGTGTGGGCGTGGCTGAAAAGAACTAATGACAAGAAGAAGAAGAGGACAACAGTGGTGGCCAGATACAAAAGATGAAGACAAATAACACACACACACACACACACACACACACACACACACACACACACACACACACACACGCACGCACACACACACGCACAGGATTTGTTATAAAAGTTGAACTTTCACACACTTTTCAGGCCTGCAGCAACATTTGTGCAGACAGTTTGCTCACAGCCACAGAAGTGATGCGTCGGATGCACACTGACTACTCTAAAGACGCTAGAGTGACTGGTGCGAGTCCATCCTTATGACTGCCAATGTTCCCTCGGGCAAGACGCTTCAACCACCTCGTTTTAGGTGTAGGTGTCTGAGTGTGAATGAATGGATGGATGGATGGATGAATGAAGCCCAGGGTTAGGGTTAGGGTTAGGGTTAGGGTTAGGGTTAGGGTTAGGGTTAGGGTTAGGGTTAGGGTTAGGGTTAGGGTTACGGTTAGGGTTAGGGTTAGGGTTAGGGTTAGGGTTAGGGTTAGGGTTAGGGTTAGGGTTAGGGTTACGGTTAGGGTTAGGGTTAGGGTTAGGGTTAGGGTTAGGGTTAGGGTTAGGGTTAGGGTTAGGGTTAGGGTTAGGGTTTGGTGAATGTGTGAATATATTGTGTAGAGAGTGAATGAACATGAATGTTTGGTAATGAATAAAAAAGAATGGGTTAGGGTTAGGGTTAGGGTTATAGGGTTAGGGTTAGGGTTAGGGTTAGGGTTAGGGTTAGGGTTAGGGTTAGGGTTAGGGTTAGGGTTAGGGTTAGGGTTAGGGTTTGGTGAATGTGTGAATATATTGTGTAGAGAGTGAATGAACATGAATGTTTGGTAATGAATAAAAAAGAATGAATGAATGTGATAAATAATTAATTAATTTATGGATGTTTGGTGAAGAAATAAATGAATCAATCAATAAATATAAAAATGTATGTTTGGTGAATGAATGAATGAATTAATAATTGTTTGTTAAGTGAATGAATGAGTATGTAAATGAATGTATGAATATATAGATGAATGTTCAAATGAATGAAAAAAGAATGGATGAATGTTTGTTGAATGAATGAATGAATGACTTAATTAATTAATTAATGATGTTTGGTGGAGGAGTGAATGAATGAATAATGTATATAGAAATGCATGTTCGGTGAATGAATGCAAAAATTAATGACTAAATGAATAAAATAATTAATTAATTATTTTTTGGTAAATGAATAAAATAATGTATTTATTTATTTATTTTTTGGTGAATGAATAAATAAATGGATCAATGTTTGGTAAAAGAATGATTAAATTAATGCATTTTTTTTAATGAATGTTTGGTGAATGCAAGAATGAATTATTAATGAGTAAATAAATGAAATAATGACAGTTTGTTGAATGAAAGAAAGAATGAATGAATGAATTAATTAATTAATTAATTAATGTTTGGTAAATGAATGAATAACTGAATGAATATATTAATGAATGTTTGGTGAATGCAAGACTGAATGAGTGAAATAATGAATTAATATGTAAATGAATGTATGAATATATAGATGAATGTTCAAATGAATGAAAAAAGAATGGATGAATGTTTGTTGAATGAATGAAAGAATGAATGAATGAATGACTTAATTAATTAATTAATTATGTTTGGTGGAGGAGTGAATGAATGAATAATGTATATAGAAATGCATGTTCGGTGAATGAATGAAAAAATTAATGACTAAATAAATAAAATAATTAATTAATTAATTATTTTTTGGTAAATGAATACAATTATTTATTTATTTTTTTGGTGAATGAATAAATAAATGAATTAATGTTTGGTAAAAGAATGAATAAATGAATGCATTTTTTTAATGAATGTTTGGTGAATGCAAGAATGAATTAATTAATTAATAAATAAATGAATTAATGACAGTTTGTTAAATGAAAGAAAGAATGAATTAATTAATTAATTAATTAATGTATGAATATATAGATGAATGTTCAAATGAATGAAAAAAGAATGGATGAATGTTTGTTGAATGAATGAAAGAATGACTTAATTAATTAATTAATTAATGATGTTTGGTGGAGGAGTGAATGAATGAATAATGTATATAGAAATGCATGTTCGGTGAATGAATAAAAAAATGAATGACTAAATGAATAAATTATTTAATTAATTAATTATTTTTTGGTAAATGAATAAAATAATGTATTTATTTATTTATTTTTTGGTGAATGAATAAATAAATGAATTAATGTTTGGTAAAAGAATGAATAAATGAATGCATTTTTTTAATGAATGTTTGGTGAATGCAAGAATGAATTATTAATGAGTAAATAAATGAAATAATGACAGTTTGTTGAATGAAAGAAAGAATGAATTAATTAATTAATTAATTAATGTATGAATATATAGATGAATGTTCAAATGAATGAAAAAAGAATGGATGAATGTTTGTTGAATGAATGAAAGAATGACTTCATTAATGAATTAATTAATGATGTTTGGTGGAGGAGTGAATGAATGAATAATGTATATACAAATGCATGTTCAGTGAATGAATGAAAAAATGAATGACTAAATAAATAAAATAATTAATTAATTAATTATTTTTTGGTAAATGAATAAAATCATGTATTTATTTATTTTTTGGTGAATGAATAAATAAATGAATTCATGTTTGGTAAAAGAATGATGAAATTAATGCATTTTTTTTAATGAATGTTTGGTGAATGCAAGAATGAATTATTAATGAGTAAATAAATGAAATAATGACAGTTTGTTGAATGAAAGAAAGAATGAATGAATTAATTAATTAATTAATGTATGAATATATAGATGAATGTTCAAATGAATGAAAAAAGAATGGATGAATGTTTGTTGAATGAATGAAAGAATGAATGAATGACTTAATTAATTAATTAATTAATTATGTTTGGTGGAGGAGTGAATGAATGAATAATGTATATAGAAATGCATGTTCGGTGAATGAATGAAAAAATTAATGACTAAATGAATAAAATAATTAATTAATTATTTTTTGGTAAATGAATAAAATAATGTATTTATTTTTATTTATTTTTTGTGAATGAATAAATAAATGAATTAATGTTTGGTAAAAGAATGAATAAATGAATGAATTTTTTTTTAATGAATGTTTGGTGAATGCAAGAATGAATTAATTAATTAATAAATAAATGAATTAATGACAGTTTGTTGAATGAAAGAAAGAATGAATGAATGAATGAATTAATTAATTAATTAATGTTTGGTAAATGAATGAATAACTGAATAAATATATTAATGAATGTTTGGTGAATGCAAGACTGAATGAGTGAAATAATGAATTAATATGTAAATGAATGTATGAATATATAGATGAATGTTCAAATGAATGAAAAAAGAATGGATGAATGTTTGTTGAATGAATGAAAGAATGAATGAATGACTTAATTAATTAATTAATTATGTTTGGTGGAGGAGTGAATGAATGAATAATGTATATACAAATGCATGTTCGGTGAATGAATGAAAAAATTGATGACTAAATGAATAAAATAATTAATTAATTATTTTTTGGTAAATAAATAAAATAATGTATTTATTTATTTATTTTTTGGTGAATGAATAAATAAATGAATTAATGTTTGGTAAAAGAATGAATAAATGAATGCATTTTTTTAATGAATGTTTGGTGAATGCAAGAATGAATTAATTAATTAGTAAATAAATGAAATAATGACAGTTTGTTGAATGAAAGAAAGAAAGAAAGAATGAATGAATGAATGAATGAATTAATTAATTAATGTTTGGTAAATGAATGAATAACTGAATGAATATATTAATGAATGTTTGGTGAATGCAAGACTGAATGAGTGAAATAATGAATTAATATGTAAATGAATGTATGAATATATAGATGAATGTTCAAATGAATGAAAAAAGAATGGATGAATGTTTGTTGAATGAATGAAAGAATGAATGAATGACTTAATAAATTAATTAATTATGTTTGGTGGAGGAGTGAATGAATGAATAATGTATATACAAATGCATGTTCGGTGAATGAATGAAAAAATTAATGACTAAATGAATAAAATAATTAATTAATTATTTTTTGGTAAATGAATAAAATAATGTATTTATTTATTTATTTTTTGGTGAATGAATAAATAAATGAATTAATGTTTGGTAAAAGAATGAATAAATGAATTAATTTTTTTTAATGGATGTTTGGTGAATGCAAGAATGAATTAATTAATTAGTAAATAAATGAAATAATGACAGTTTGTTGAATGAAAGAAAGAATGAATGAATTAATTAATTAATTAATGTATGAATATATAGATGAATGTTCAAATGAATGAAAAAAGAATGGATGAATGTTTGTTGAATGAATGAAAGAATGACTTAATTAATTAATTAATGATGTTTGGTGGAGGAGTGAATGAATGAATAATGTATATACAAATGCATGTTCGGTGAATGAATGCAAAAATTAATGACTAAATGAATAAAATTATTAATTAATTATTTTTTGGTAAATGAATAAAATAATGTATTTATTTATTTATTTTTTGGTGAATGAATAAATAAATGGATCAATGTTTGGTAAAAGAATGAATAAATGAATTAATTTTTTTTAATGGTTGTTTGGTGAATGCAAGAATGAATTAATTAATTAATAAATAAATGAATTAATGACAGTTTGTTGAATGAAAGAAAGAATGAATGAATGAATTAATTAATTAATTAATTAATGTTTGGTAAATGAATGAATAACTGAATGAATATATTAATGAATGTTTGGTGAATGCAAGACTGAATGAGTGAAATAATGAATTAATATGTAAATGAATGTATGAATATATAGATGAATGTTCAAATGAATGAAAAAAGAATGGATGAATGTTTGTTGAATGAATGAAAGAATGAATGAATGACTTAATTAATTAATTAATGATGTTTGGTGGAGGAGTGAATGAATGAATAATGTATATAGAAATGCATGTTCGGTGAATGAATGAAAAAATGAATGACTAAATGAATAAAATAATTAATTAATTATTTTTTGGTAAATGAATAAAATAATGTATTTATTTATTTATTTTTTGGTGAATGAATAAATAAATGAATTAATGTTTGGTAAAAGAATGAATAAATGAATGCATTTTTTTTAATGAATGTTTGGTGAATGCAAGAATGAATTAATTAATCAGTAAATAAATGAAATAATGACAGTTTGTTGAATTAAAGAAAGAATGAATGAATTAATTAATTAATTAATGTATGAATATATAGATGAATGTTCAAATGAATGAAAAAAGAATGGATGAATGTTTGTTGAATGAATGAAAGAATGAATGAATGACTTAATTAATTAATTAATTATGTTTGGTGGAGGAGTGAATGAATGAATAATGTATATAGAAATGCATGTTCGGTGAATGAATGAAAAAATGAATGACTAAATGAATAAATTATTTAATTAATTAATTATTTTTTGGTAAATGAATAAAATAATGTATTTATTTATTTATTTTTTGGTGAATGAATAAATAAATGAATTAATGTTTGGTAAAAGAATGAATAAATGAATTAATTTTTTTTAATGAATGTTTGGTGAATGCAAGAATGAATGAATTAATTAATAAATAAATGAATTAATGACAGTTTGTTGAATGAAAGAAAGAATGAAGGAATTAATTAATTAATTAATGTTTGGTAAATGAATGAATAACTGAATGAATATATTAATGAATGTTTGGTGAATGCAAGACTGAATGAGTGAAATAATGAATTAATATGTAAATGAATGTATGAATATATAGATGAATGTTCAAATGAATGAAAAAAGAATGGATGAATGTGTGTTGAGTGAATGAAATAATGAATGAATGACTTAATTAATTAATTAATTATGTTTGGTGGAGGAGTGAATGAATGAATAATGTATATAGAAATGCATGTTCGGTGAATGAATGCAAAAATTAATGACTAAATGAATAAAATAATTAATTAATTATTTTTTGGTAAATGAATAAAATAATGTATTTATTTATTTATTTTTTGGTGAATGAATAAATAAATGGATCGATGTTTGGTAAAAGAATGAATAAATGAATTAATTTTTTTTAATGGTTGTTTGGTGAATGCAAGAATGAATTAATTAATTAATAAATAAATGAATTAATGACAGTTTGTTGAATGAAAGAAAGAATGAATGAATGAATTAATTAATTAATTAATTAATGTTTGGTAAATGAATGAATAAATGAATGAATATATTAATGACTGTTTGGTGAATGCAAGACTGAATGAGTGAAATAATGAATTAATATGTAAATGAATGTATGAATATATAGATGAATGTTCAAATGAATGAAAAAAGAATGGATGAATGTTTGTTGAATGAATGAAAGAATTAATTAATGACTTAATTAATTAATTAATTATGTTTGGTGGAGGAGTGAATGAATGAATAATGTATATACAAATGCATGTTCGGTGAATGATTGAAAAAAATGAATGACTAAATGAATAAAATAATTAATTAATTATTTTTTGGTAAATGAATAAAATAATGTATTTATTTATTTATTTTTTGGTGAATGAATAAATAAATGAATCGATGTTTGGTAAAAGAATGAATAAATGAATTAATTTTTTTTAATGGATGTTTGGTGAATGCAAGAATGAATGAATTAATTAATAAATAAATGAATTAATGACAGTTTGTTGAATGAAAGAAAGAATGAATGAATGAATTAATTAATTAATGTTTGGTAAATGAATGAATAACTGAATGAATATATTAATGAATGTTTGGTGAATGCAAGACTGAATGAGTGAAATAATGAATTAATATGTAAATGAATGTATGAATATATAGATGAATGTTCAAATGAATGAAAAAAGAATGGATGAATGTTTGTTGAATGAATGAAAGAATGAATGAATGACTTAATTAATTAATTAATTATGTTTGGTGGAGGAGTGAATGAATGAATAATGTATATACAAATGCATGTTCGGTGAATGAATGAAAAAATGAATGACTAAATGAATAAATTATTTAATTAATTAATTATTTTTTGGTAAATGAATAAAATAATGTATTTATTTATTTATTTTTTGGTGAATGAATAAATAAATGAATTAATGTTTGGTAAAAGAATGAATAAATGAATGAATTTTTTTTAATGAATGTTTGGTGAATGCAAGAATGAATTAATTAATTAATAAATAAATGAATTAATGACAGTTTGTTGAATGAAAGAAAGAAAGAAAGAAAGAATGAATGAATGAATGAATTAATTAATTAATTAATTAATGTTTGGTAAATGAATGAATAACTGAATGAATATATTAATGAATGTTTGGTGAATGCAAGACTGAATGAGTGAAATAATGAATTAATATGTAAATGAATGTATGAATATATAGATGAATGTTCAAATGAATGAAAAAAGAATGGATGAATGTTTGTTGAATGAATGAAAGAATGAATGAATGACTTAATTAATTAATTAATTATGTTTGGTGGAGGAGTGAATGAATGAATAATGTATATACAAATGCATGTTCGGTGAATGAATGAAAAAATGAATGACTAAATAAATAAAATAATTAATTAATTAATTATTTTTTGGTAAATGAATAAAATTATTTATTTATTTTTTTTGGTGAATGAATAAATAAATGAATTCATGTTTGGTAAAAGAATGATGAAATTAATGCATTTTTTTTAATGAATGTTTGGTGAATGCAAGAATGAATTAATTAATCAGTAAATAAATGAAATAATGACAGTTTGTTGAATGAAAGAAAGAATGAATGAATTAATTAATTAATTAATGTATGAATATATAGATGAATGTTCAAATGAATGAAAAAAGAATGGATGAATGTTTGTTGAATGAATGAAAGAATGACTTAATTAATTAATTAATTAATTAATGATGTTTGGTTGAAGAGTGAATGAATGAATAATGTATATACAAATGCATGTTCGGTGAATGAATGAAAAAATGAATGACTAAATAAATAAAATAATTAATTAATTAATTATTTTTTGGTAAATGAATAAAATTATTTTTTTTTTTTTTTGGTGAATGAATAAATAAATGAATTCATGTTTGGTAAAAGAATGATGAAATTAATGCATTTTTTTTAATGAATGTTTGGTGAATGCAAGAATGAATTATTAATGAGTAAATAAATGAAATAATGACAGTTTGTTGAATGAAAGAAAGAATGAATTAATGAATTAATTAATTAATGTATGAATATATAGATGAATGTTCAAATGAATGAAAAAAGAATGGATGAATGTTTGTTGAATGAATGAAAGAATGAATGAATGACTTTATTAATTAATTAATTATGTTTGGTGGAGGAGTGAATGAATGAATAATGTATATAGAAATGCATGTTCGGTGAATGAATGAAAAAATGAATGACTAAATAAATAAAATAATTAATTAATTAATTATTTTTTGGTAAATGAATAAAATTATTTATTTATTTTTTTGGTGAATGAATAAATAAATGAAGTCATGTTTGGTAAAAGAATGATGAAATTAATGCATTTTTTTTTAATGAATGTTTGGTGAATGCAAGAATGAATTATTAATGAGTAAATAAATGAAATAATGACAGTTTGTTGAATGAAAGAAAGAATGAATGAATTAATTAATTAATTAATATATGAATATATAGATGAATGTTCAAATGAATGAAAAAAGAATGGATGAATGTTTGTTGAATGAATGAAAGAATGACTTAATTAATTAATTAATTAATGATGTTTGGTGGAGGAGTGAATGAATGAATAATGTATATACAAATGCATGTTCGGTGAATGAATGAAAAAATGAATGACTAAATAAATAAAATAATTAATTAATTAATTATGTTTTGGTAAATGAATAAAATTATTTATTTATTTTTTTGGTGAATGAATAAATAAATGAAGTCATGTTTGGTAAAAGAATGATGAAATTAATGCATTTTTTTAATGAATGTTTGGTGAATGCAAGAATGAATTATTAATGAGTAAATAAATGAAATAATGACAGTTTGTTGAATGAAAGAAAGAATGAATGAATGAATTAATTAATTAATGTATGAATATATAGATGAATGTTCAAATGAATGAAAAAAGAATGGATGAATGTTTGTTGAATGAATGAAAGAATGACTTAATTAATTAATGAATTAATGATGTTTGGTGGAGGAGTGAATGAATGAATAATGTATATAGAAATGCATGTTCGGTGAATGAATGAAAAAATTAATGACTAAATGAATAAATGATTTAATTAATTAATTATTTTTTTGTAAATGAATAAAATCATGTATTTATTTATTTACTTTTTGGTGAATGAATAAATAAATGAATTAATGTTTGGTAAAAGAATGAATAAATGAATGATTTTTTTTAATGAATGTTTGGTGAATGCAAGAATGAATTAATTAATTAATAAATAAATGAATTAATGACAGTTTGTTAAATGAAAGAAGGAATTAATTAATTAATTAATTAATGTTCGGTAAATGAATGAATAAATGAATGAATATATGAATGAATGATTGGGGAACGCAAGACTGAATGAGTGAAATAATGAATGAATGGATATACAAAAATAATGTTTGTTGAATGAATGGATTTTGAATGAATGAATGAATGAATGAATATACAAATTAATGTTTGTTGAATGAATGAATGTTTGGTGAATGAACTAAAGAATTAATGAATTTATTGTATGGTATGTATTTTATAGTATATATTGCATAGTTATTTTATAGTAGTTAATGAATAGTATGTATATCATAATGTATATTACATTGTATTTATTGTATGTATATTATTTTTTAATGCATTTATTATTATATTAGTTACGTATGATATGTTTTTTTACAGTATTATTACAGTCTTTTTCAGTACTATTTTAAAGTATGCACTACATCGTATTTTTATAGTATTTATTTTAAGGTTATGTATTTTATATTTCCATGATGCATTTAATAGTAATTATTCTATATGAGTTATTGTAATGCATTTTATAGTATATATATTACATAGTGTTTTATTGCAGCTAATGTATATTATTTATTTCATGGTATATATGACTATATATACTTATCGTATTTATTTAGTAGTATGTAGTAGTAATAGTTAAAAACCAAAAGTGAAAGTTGCTGACACGTGCGATAAAGCCCACATCCATCCATGGATGACATCAGAGCTTCCAGAATGTTCCAGAAGTACTCAAATATTCAAATATTAAGATACCATAATCATTGAAAATATTGTAACATTTATCAGTCAGAAGGAGGAAGATGCCCATATTTGGTACACTAATTCTTGAATATTGTATCAGTCAGAAGGAGGAAGATGCCCATATTTGGTACACTAATTCTTGAATTTTGTAACAGCCGGAAGGAGGAAGATGCCCATATTTGGTACACTAATTCTTGAATATTGTAACAGCCAGAAGGAGGAAGATGCCCATATTTGGTCTTCAAGTATTATTTCAAGTTCTACAATAAAATAATCAGAGTACAAATCAAGTGTTGACAAAATGTCTGCTACTCTCTGCAGTTGAGTATATAGGTTTCATCACCATCATCATCATCATCATCGTCATCATCATCACTTCTTAGAACGATGGATGATGATGATGAGAGAGGAGAGATGAAGAGGAGCAGGTGGGAGTCCTTATCGGGAGAAAACACACACCTTTATCAGCCTGCCCTCTAGACACACACACACACACACACACACACACACACACACACACACACACACACACAATTCAGTATTGCCCAATGGCAACAAAAATACACAAACATCACAAGTTGATGCAATATTATAATAATAATAATAATAATAATAATAATAATAATAATAATAATAATAAAAATAACCAAAATAATGATGATGATAATAATAATAATAATAATAATAATAATACAATTAATGATATTAATGATAAAAATAATGATAATAATATTAATAAAACATAATAATATTGATAACAATAATAAAATAAATGATAAAAAAGAATGATAGCAATAATAATACATATAATAATTGTTGGAATAATTCTTTGTAAGTTATCACAAAAGAAACGTTGTATTACATTATGTTCCTGATAAGAAGATGAAGGCTGTCTTTCGAGGCCTAACAAGAGGAAGAAGGCTCGTGAAACGCCACTGTGACTTCAACACGGACAGATGGCAGGATCTGCTCAACTTCCAGAGGAACTCTCTTTGAAGTGTTAAACGAACTCTCTCTGAAGTATTTCACAAACTCTCTTCCAACTGTTTGGTAACTGAGGTCAACGCTATTTACGACCCGCTGCCCTCTTAAAGTCGCCGTGGTCAGGAGACGGGAGGGGTTTATCCATTGTCCTCCAACACCTGCCCCAGCTGGATCCAGGAAGAGCCCAAGCCCGAGGCATCCTCTTCTTGGTCTTCAATGCGACCGAAAACAATGACTGTTTTACATACTTCCCATTCCTGCTGTGACATGTGTTGGTGCGTGAACATTGAACATCTGAATAAAAGAGGAGACGAAAACCTTCTTCGTCAGAGCGTGGTGCAGGACTGTACAGCGAGTGCAGTGGCCATGTCTCTCCTCAATATTGAGTCCAAATGGTATTCTGTCTCTGTTTGATTCCTTGCCTTTTGTCTTGTTTAATAGATGTCCTCAGTGTTTGAACGTGACAATAATAATATTAATGATGATAAAATAATGATAATAATAATAATACTAACATTAACAATAATACTTATTTTTTACTATAATTATCATCGTTATTATTATCATTATTATTATTGTTGTTATTATCATCATTAGTATAATTATATTTTTTATAATAATTATTCTAATTTTTGTTATTATTGTTGTTATTGTTGTTGTTTTATTTTATTATTCTCATCATTATTATAATTAGTATTATTATTTGTATTATTTGTATTATTATTATTATTATCACTATTATTATTATTAGGGCCCGCAATGGCCCATTGCAAAAGGACTAGGGTTAGGGTTAAAACTAGACTGCCTATATCTCCCACTAGGAAGATCGCAGAGACATGAAACAAAAACCTTTGTGTAGGTCTGACTCAGACCTAGTTTTCATAATTGTATATCATCGGGCAAAAATCAACAGGAAGTTGGCCATTCCCCCTTCAAGACAGAAAAGTACTAAAAACAGTCACTTTTGCCTCTTTGAGCTGCTATTTGACCCCCTTAACATGCTTCAAAACTCACCAAACTGAACGCACACATCAGGACTGGCAAAAACTGTGATCTAATAAAAAATCCTAACCCCAAATTCCAAAATTGCGCTCTACAGCAATTTTTGAATAAAACGGACAAAAAACTGCTCCTCGGAAGAAAATAATGACAAAACTGCCTGTAACTCCCACTGGGAAGGTCGGAGAGACATGAAACAAAAACCTCTATGTAGGTCTCACTCAGACCTACATTTCATAAATTGACAACCCCCAGCAAAAATATACAGGACGTTTGCTATTCCCCCTTCAACACAACATTTTTGTAAAAACCCGTCACCTTTCTTCAAACATTATCTCCTCTGAGCGCGTTTGTTGTTTCGGCTTCAAACTAACACAGGAGAGAGATTGAACCCTTCTGATTAAAAGTTGGTGAAAGAGTTGTGATACCTGCTCCGGTTTTGATTTTATGACCCTTCAAAGACCCGCTGCACTTATGCTCCTGCGGTGCTGTTTTTTTTAAGATGGCTGCTCAAAAGCAGGAAGCACCAACGTGCCCACACAATGCAGACAAGGTAGGTACACTAGACAAAAGTCTTGGGACACTTCAGACTAAAAGTAGACAAAAGTATTGGGACACTTAGGACTAGCACCTGCCAAATACGCGGGCCCGAACAACGCTGCTTGCAGCTTTAATTATTATTATTGTTGTTATTATCATCATTAGTATAATTATATTTTTTATAATAATTATTCTAATTTTTGTTATTATTGTTGTTATTTTTGTTGTTATATTTTATTATTCTCATCATTATTATAATTAGTATTAATATTTGTATTATTTGTATTATTATTATTATTATCACTATTATTATTATTAGGGCCCGCAATGGCCCATTGCAAAAGGACTAGGGTTAGGGTTAAAACTAGACTGCCTATATCTCCCACTAGGAAGATCGGAGAGACATGAAACGAAAACCTTTATGTAGGTCTGACTCAGACCTAGTTTTCATAATTGTATATTATCGGGCAAAAATCAACAGGAAGTTGGCCATTCCCCCTTCAAGACAAAAAAGTACTAAAAACAGTCACTTTTGCCTCTTTGAGCTGCAATTTGACCCCCTTAACATGCTTCAAAACTCACCAAACTGAACGCACACATCAGGACTGGCAAAAACTGTGATCTAATAAAAAATCCTAACCCCAAATTCAAAAATTGCGCTCTACAGCAATTTTTGAATAAAACGGACAAAAAACTGCTCCTCGGAAGAAAATAATTACAAAACTGCCTGTAACTCCCACTGGGAAGGTCGGAGAGACATGAAACAAAAACCTCTATGTAGGTCTCACTCAGACCTACATTTCATAAATTGACAACCCCCAGCAAAAATATACAGGAAGTTTGCTATTCCCCCTTCAACACAACATTTCTGTAAAATCCCGTCACCTTTCTTCAAACATTATCTCCTCTGAGCGCGTTTGTTGTTTCGGCTTCAAACTAACACAGGAGAGAGATTGAACCCTTCTGATTAAAAGTTGGTGAAAGAGTTGTGATACCTGCTCCGGTTTTGATTTTATGACCCTTCAAAGACCCGCTGCACTGATGCTCCTGCGGTGCTGTTTTTTTAAGATGGCTGCTCAAAAGCAGGAAGCACCAACGTGCCCACACAATGCAGACAAGGTAGGTACACTAGACAAAAGTCTTGGGACACTTCAGACTAAAAGTAGACAAAAGTATTGGGACACTTAGGACTAGCACCTGCCAAATACGCGGGCCCGAACAACGCTGCTTGCAGCTTTAATTATTATTATTATCATTATTACTATTATTATTATTAACGTTTTGGGACAATGTCAAACTGTCCCCAAAAAAAAAAAAAAAAGCAAACATCACCAGCACACACATGTTGAGTCAACTCCACCCGCCCGCCTGTGTCGTCAGCGTAAAACAAACACACCTCAGCCCAGGTGAGCGACAGGTGCCATTTTGCACCTCCTGTTTGGGCGCCATGGCGGTGAATCCTATTAATCCAAGAAAATGTCAGGGGGGATGGGGGGAGGGGGGAGGGTGGGGCACTGCCCAAATAACTCATCTCTGTCACACACACACACACACACACACACACACAGCACACGCACGACCCAAAATGTCAGAGGCCCGTGTCCAGTAATGTATCTGATGGAGAGAAGAAGCAAATGTCAGCTGTTCCTCAAAATGGCAGCAGACACACACACACACACACACACACACACACACACACACACACACACACACACACACACACACACACACAAAATCAAAAAAGATACATTCGCTGGCTGACTTCAAACGCAGCTACTGCCATCTTGTGCAGCCCTTTTATGAGATCGGGAGGTCGCCTACAGCCGCCGCTTGTTTTGACAACATTTCAAGTCAAACTTAGAAAATACCAACAAGTAGTCCCCAAAAAACATCACACACACACACACACACACACTCACACACACACACACACACGACCCAAAAAAAGGCGACTTTCTGGAAAAATAAGGAAATAAATAGGAATAAAACATATAAAGGATGACGTTTATTTAATTGAGTATTTTTAGCTTCAGTGCTAAACGCCTGCCCCCCCCCCCCCCCCAGGTGTCTCAGGTAAAGATATGCTCATTAGCTCCGAGCTGTTTGCCTAACGAGCTCCTATTTGCCGATCTAATTACAGCGGCATGCAGAGGTTGGCCCCGAGATGCCCTCGGGCTTCATTAGCCAGCTTCGTTAGCGGGCCGCTAATCACTTCCTCTCTGCTTAACAAACCAGCCCAGCCTCCCAAGACCCCTTTTAAAGAGAGAGAGAGAGAGAGAGAGGGAGAGAGAGAGAGAGAGAGAGAGAGAGAGAGAGAGAGAGAGAGAGAGAGAGAGAGAGAGAGAGCAAAGTGATGCAGCATGAAGACTGTTTAACAAAACACTTTTGAAGAAAAAAAAAAAAGGACATCTTGGCTGACATTCTCACAAAGGTTTTAAGAGTAGTCAGTGTGCAGCTTGTGTCGCTGGACACACAAAACGTGAAAATGTGTCCACAGGTTAGTCGCTAGCTAATTGTGCCTGGAGCACGAGTGCTGCTGACACCGGGGGAGCTGCGGTTCATTGTTGTGAAAGATGAAGTCCAACAGTTTTGGTGACATTGTGTTTCATTGTTTCATTGGTCCATTGGTTCATTGGTTCATTGGTTCATTGGATCATTGTTTCATTGTTTCATTGGTTCATTGGTTCATTGGTTCATTGGATCATTGTTTCATTGGTTCATTGGTTCATTGGTTCATTGGTTCAATCCATCATTGTTTCAATGTTTCATTGTTTCATTGTTTCCTTGTTTCATTGTTTCGTTGTTTCAATGTTTCATTGTTTCCTTGTTTCATTGATTCATTGTTTCATTGTTTCATTGTTTCATTGGTTTAATGTTTCATTGTTTCATTGTTTCATTGTTTCAATGTTTCATTGTTTATATAAGTCATTGTTTTAATGTTTCATTGTTTCAAATGTTCAATGTTTCATTGTTTCAATATTTCAATGGTTTATTGTTTCATTGTTTCATTGTTTCAATGTTTCAATGATTCATTGTTTCAATGCTTCATTGGTTCAATGTTTCATTGTTTCAATGTGTCATTGTTTATATAATTCATTGTTTTAATGTTTCATTGTTTCAAATTTTCAATGTTTCATTGTTTCAATCTTTCATTGTTTCAATGTTTCAATGTGTCATTGTTTCCTTGTTTCATTGTTTCCTTGTTTCAATCTTTCATTGTTTCCTTGTTTCATTGTTTCATTGTTTCATTGGTTCAATGTTTCATTGTTTCATTGTTTCATTGTTTCAATGTTTCATTGTTTATATAATTAATTGTTTTAATGTTTCATTGTTTAAAATGTTCAATGTTTCATTGTTTAAATGTTTCAATGGTTTATTGTTTCACTGTTTCAATGTTTCAATGTTTCAATGTTTCAATGTTTCATTGTTTCAATGCTTCATTGGTTCAATGTTTCAATGTTTCAATGTTTCATTGTTTCATTGTTTCAATCTTTCATTGTTTCAATGTGTCATTGTTTCCTTGTTTCATTGTTTCGTTGTTTCAATCTTTCATTGTTTCATTGTTTCAATGTTTCATTGTTTATATAATTAATTGTTTTAATGTTTCATTGTTTCAAATTTTCAATGTTTCATTGTTTCAATCTTTCATTGTTTCAATGTTTCAATGTGTCATTGTTTCCTTGTTTCATTGTTTCATTGTTTCAATGTTTCATTGTTTATATAATTCATTGTTTTAATGTTTCATTGTTTCAAATTTTCAATGTTTCATTGTTTCATTGTTTCAATCTTTCATTGTTTCAATGTTTCAATGTGTCATTGTTTCCTTGTGTCATTGTTTCGTTGTTTCAATCTTTCATTGTTTCCTTGTTTCATTGTTTCATTGTTTCATTGGTTCAATGTTTCATTGTTTCATTGTTTCATTGTTTCAATGTTTCATTGTTTATATAATTCATTGTTTTAATGTTTCATTGTTTCAAATTTTCAATGTTTCATTGTTTAAATGTTTCAATGGTTTATTGTTTCATTGTTTCATTGTTTCAATGTTTCAATGTTTCAATGTTTCATTGTTTCAATGCTTCATTGGTTCAATGTTTCATTGTTTTAATGTTTCATTGTTTATATAATTCATTGTTTTAATGTTTCATTGTTTCAAATGTTCAATGTTTCATTGTTTCGATGTTTCAATGGTTTATGGTTTCATTGTTTCAATGTTTCAATGTTTCAATGTTTCAATGTTTCATTGTTTGAATGCTTCATTGTTTTAATGTGTCATTGTTTCCTTGTTTCATTGTTTCGTTGTTTCAATCTTTCATTGTTTCCTTGTTTCATTGTTTCATTGTTTCATTGTTTCATTGGTTCATTGGTTCAATGTTTCATTGTTTCATTGTTTCAATTTTTCATTGTTTATATAATTCATTGTTTTAATGTTTCATTGTTTCAAATTTTCAATGTTTCATTGTTTCATTGTTTCAATCTTTCATTGTTTCAATGTTTCAATGTGTCATTGTTTCCTTGTTTCAGTGTTTCATTGTTTATATAATTCATTGTTTTAATGTTTCATTGTTTCAAATTTTCAATGTTTCATTGTTTCAATGTTTCAATGGTTTATTGTTTCAATGTTTCAATGTTTCAATGTTTCAATGTTTCATTGTTTCAATGCTTCATTGTTTTAATGTTTCATGGTTTCATTGTTTCATTGTTTCAATGATTCATTGTTTCAATTTTATTGTTTCATTGTTTTAATGTTTCATTGTTTCATTGTTTCAATGATTCATTGTTTCAATTTTTTTGTTTCATTGTTTTAATGTTTCATTGTTTCATTGTTTCAATGATTCATTGTTTCAATGTTTTATTGTTTCATTGTTTTAATGTTTCATTGTTCCAATGTTTCATTGTTTCAAATGTTCAATGTTTCATTGTTTCGATGTTTCAATGGTTTATTGTTTCATTGTTTCAATGTTTCAATGTTTCAATGTTTCAATGTTTCATTGTTTCAATGCTTCATTGTTTTAATGTGTCATTGTTTCCTTGTTTCATTGTTTCGTTGTTTCAATCTTTCATTGTTTCCTTGTTTCATTGTTTCATTGTTTCATTGTTTCATTGGTTCATTGGTTCAATGTTTCATTGTTTCATTGTTTCAATTTTTCATTGTTTATATAATTCATTGTTTTAATGTTTCATTGTTTCAAATTTTCAATGTTTCATTGTTTCAATCTTTCATTGTTTCAATGTTTCAATGTGTCATTGTTTCCTTGTTTCAATGTTTCATTGTTTATATAATTCATTGTTTTAATGTTTCATTGTTTCAAATTTTCAATGTTTCATTGTTTCAATGTTTCAATGGTTTATTGTTTCATTGTTTCAATGTTTCAATGTTTCAATGTTTCATTGTTTCAATGCTTCATTGTTTTAATGTGTCATTGTTTCCTTGTTTCATTGTTTCGTTGTTTCAATCTTTCATTGTTTCCTTGTTTCATTGTTTCATTGGTTCATTGGTTCAATGTTTCATTGTTTCATTGTTTCAATTTTTCATTGTTTATATAATTCATTGTTTTAATGTTTCATTGTTTCACATTTTCAATGTTTCATTGTTTAAATGTTTCAATGGTTTATTGTTTCATTGTTTCAATGTTTCAATGTTTCAATGTTTCAATGTTTCAATGTTTCATTGTTTCAATGCTTAATTGGTTCAATGTTTCATTGTTTCATTGTTTCAATGTTTCATTGTTTATATAATTAAATGTTTCAATGTTTCATTGTTTCAATGCTTCATTGTTTTAATGTGTGATTGTTTCCTTGTTTCATTGTTTCGTTGTTTCAATCTTTCATTGTTTCCTTGTTTCATTGTTTCATTGTTTCATTGTTTCATTGTTTCATTGGTTCATTGGTTCAATGTTTCATTGTTTCATTGTTTCAATTTTTCATTGTTTATATAATTCATTGTTTTAATGTTTCATTGTTTCAAATTTTCAATGTTTCATTGTTTCATTGTTTCAATCTTTCATTGTTTCAATGTTTCAATGTGTCATTGTTTCCTTGTTTCAATGTTTCATTGTTTATATAATTCATTGTTTTAATGTTTCATTGTTTCAAATTTTCAATGTTTCATAGTTTCAATGTTTCAATGGTTTATTGTTTCATTGTTTCAATGTTTCAATGTTTCAATGTTTCAATGCTTCATTGTTTTAATGTTTCATGGTTTCATTGTTTCATTGTTTCAATGATTCATTGTTTCAATTTTATTGTTTCATTGTTTTAATGTTACATTGTTTCATTGTTTCAATGATTCATTGTTTCAATGTTTTATTGTTTCATTGTTTTAATGTTTCATTGTTCCAATGTTTCATTGTTTCATTGTTTCATTGTTTCATTGTTTCATTGTTTTAATAATTCATTGTTTTAATAATTCATTGTTTCATTGTTTCAACGTTTTAATGTTTCATTGTTTTATTTTTTCATTGTTTCAAAGATGGAATTTTACTCAATAACAGATGCAATTTTACAAGAAAAGCTTAATATTTTGGCAATTTTATGAAAAGTGTCGTCATTTTACTCGACAAAAGTCACAAACTTGACAATTTTGGCAATATTAAAACAATAATGGGAATTTCACTTGGCAAAAGTCATCATTTTACCCAAAAATATTCCACTGTTTTACAAGAACAACAACAAAAATTGGCAATATTGTGATAAAAGTCAGAATTTTATATGGCGAATGTCACCGTTTTGCAATAAAAAGCAAATAAGTTTACATGAAAAAAAAAAAAGTCATAATTTTAGGATACAGAAGCAGAAAGAATATGAGAAATTGCTCCCAATTTTATAAAAAAAAAGTCGACACATTGTGAGAAAAAGACTGCTTTTAGGATTTTTTTAAAAACATTAAAAAACTGCATTTTTTTTGTTGGTAATTGGTTTTTAATATTCATTATCCACTTCAAGTTATTACAGTATGTCTCTATATACATATTTATTTTTAATTTTTATTAATTTTGGCCAAAGGGGACGCATTTCAATTTCTTGCACACACTTGTTATTTCATATGTTGACCAGAGGGGGAGCACTCTTAAAAGCGACACACAGTCAATGTGAAAAAATCCCTCCTTTTTGGGACCACCCTCATTTTGATAGATGTCACCAGCAGGGGTGAAAATGAGACGGTTTTCCGTATTGGGACCATGATTTCGGTCCTAACTTGTTCACCGGTCCTCATATGGAAGATACTTTTCCTCGTTGATGTCTCATGAAGGGTAGAAATACAAGAACACACACACACACATTCTAGTAATAATAACAATAATAATAATAATATATACATACTATGCAAATATTAAAAAATGTGTTGGAATTTCACAAGAAAAAGGTCACAATTTCACAAGTAAAACTTAGAATTTTGTCAGTATTATAATAAAAGTCCTCATTTTGCAAGAAAAACTGGACATTTGTGCAATATTATGATAAAAGGTGGAATTTTACTCAATAACAGACGCAATTTTACAAGAAAAGCTTAACATTTTGGCGATTTTATGAAAAGAGTCGTCAATTTACTCGACAAAAGTCACAAACTTGACAATTTTGGCAATATTAAAACAATAATGGGAATTTCACTTGGCAAAAGTCATCATTTTACTCAAAAATATTCCACTGTTTTACAAGAACAACAACAAAAATTGGCAATATTGTGATAAAAGTCAGAATTTTATATGGCGAATGTCACCGTTTTGAAATAAAAAGCAAATAAGTTTACATTAAAAAAAAGTCATAATTATACGATAAAATATTGCAAGTTACAGAAGCAGAAAGAATATGAGAAATTGCTCCCAATTTTATAAGAAAAAAGTCGACACATTGTGAGAAAAAGACTGCTTTTAGCTAAAAAAAAATTGATAAATTAAAAAAACTGCATTTTTTTTTTTGTTGGTAATTGGTTTTTAATCTTCATTATTTACTTCAAGTATGTCTCTATATACATATTTATTTATTTATTTTTTTATTTACCATTTCAATTTCTTACACACACTTGTTATTTCATATGTTGACCAGAGGGGGAGCACTTTTAAAAGCGACACACAGTCAATTTGAAAAAAATCCCTCCTTTTTGGGACCACCCTCATTTTGATAGATGTCACCAGCAGGGGTGAAAATGAGGAAATTGGGACCATGATTTATGTACTAACTTGTTCACACCTCCTCATATGGGAGATACTTTTCCATCTTCATGTCTCAAGAAGGATAGAAATACAAGAACACACACACACACACACACACACATTCTTGTAATAATAATAATAATAATAATAATAATAATAATAATAATAATAATAATAATAATAATAATATATACATACTATGCAAATATAAAAAATGAGTTGGAATTTCACAGGAAAAATTTCACAATTTCACAAGTAAAACTTGAAAAAAAAAACTTAAAAGCAAATAAGTTTACATTTTTAAAAAAGTCATAATTTTAGGACAAAATATTGCCACGTTACAGAAGCAGAAAGAATATGAGAAATTGCTCCCAATTTTATAAGAAAAAAGTCGACACATTGTGAGAAAAAGACTTGTTTTAGTTCAAAAAAAATAGATAAATAAAAAAACTGAATTTTTTTGTTGGTAATTGGTTTTTAATCATCATTATTTACTTCAAGTATGTCTCTATATACATATTTATTTATTTATTTATTTATTTACCATTTCAATTTCTTACACACACTTGTTATTTCATATGTTGACCAGAGGGGGAGCACTTTTAAAAGCGACACACAGTCAATTTGAAAAAATCCCTCCTTTTTGGGACCACCCTCATTTTGATAGATGTCACCAGCAGGGGTGAAAATGAGACGGTTTTCCGTATTGGGACCATGATTTCAGTCCTAACTTGTTCACCGGTCCTCATATGGAAGATACTTTTCCTCGTTGATGTCTCATGAAGGGTAGAAATACAAGAACACACACACACACACACACACACACACATTCTTGTAATAATAATAATAATAATAATATATACATACTATGCAAATATTAAAAAATGTGTTGGAATTTCACAAGAAAAATGTCACAATTTCACAAGTAAAACTTAGAATTTTGTCAGTATTATAATAAAAGTCCTCATTTTACAAGAAAAACTGAACATTTGTGCAATATTATGATAAAAGAGGGAATTTTACTCAATAACAGTCGCAATTTTACAAGAAAAGCTTAACATTTTGGCAATTTTATGAAAAGTGTCGTCAATTTACTCGACAAAAGTCACAAACTTGACAATTAAATATTATAATATTAAAATAATAATGGGAATTTCACTTGGCAAAAGTCATCATTTTACTCAAAAATATTCCACTGTTTTACAAGAACAACAACAAAAATGGGCAATATTGTGATAAAAGTCAGAATTTTATATGGCGAATGGCACCGTTTTGCAATAAAAAGCAAATAAGTTTACATGAAAAAAAAGTCATAATTTTAGGAGAAAATATTGCAACGTTACCAAAGCAGAAATAATATGAGAAATTGCTCCCAATTTTATAAAAAAAAAAGTCGACACATTGTGAGAAAAAGACTTCTTTTAGTTAAAAAAAAAATAGATAAATAAAAAAACTTAATTTTATTTGTTGGTAATTGGTTTTTAATCTTCATTATTTACTTCAAGTATGTCTCTATATACATATTTATTAATTTTTATTTTTATTTACCATTTCAATTTCTTACACACACTTGTTATTTCATATGTTGACCAGAGGGGGAGCACTCTTAAAACCGACACACAGTCAATTTGAAAAAAATCCCTCCTTTTTGGGACCACCCTCATTTTGATAGATGTCACCAGCAGGGGTGAAAATGAGGAAATTGGGACCATGATTTATGTACTAACTTGTTCACACCTCCTCATATGGAAGATACTTTTCCATCTTCATGTCTCAAGAAGGATAGAAATACAAGAACACACACACACACACACACACATTCTTGTAATAATAATAATAATAATAATAATAATAATAATATATACATACTATGCAAATATAAAAAATGAGTTGGAATTTCACAGGAAAAATGTCACAATTTCACAAGTAAAACTTGAAAAAAAAAACTTAAAAGCAAATAAGTTTACATGAAAAAAAAGTCATAATTTTAGGAGAAAATATTACAACGTTACAGAAGCAGAAAGAATATGAGAAATTGCTCCCAATTTTATAAGAAAAAAAGTCGACACATTGTGAGAAAAAGACTGCTTTTAGTTAAAAAAAAATTGATAAATAAAAAAACTGATTTATTTTTTTTTTGTTGGTAATTGGTTTTTAATCTTCATTATTTACTTCAAGTATGTCTCTATATACATATTTATTTTTTATTTTTTTTATTTACCATTTCAATTTCTTATACACACTTGTTATTTCATATGTTGACCAGAGGGGGAGCACTCTTAAAAGCGATGTGAAAAACCCCTCCTTTTTGGGACCACCCTCATTTTGGTAGATGTCACCAGCAGGGGTGAAAATGAGACGGTTTTCCGTATTGGGACCATGATTTCGGTCCTAACTACTTTTCCTTGTTGATGTCTCAAGAAGGGTAGAAATACAAGAACACACACACACACACACACACACACACACACACACACACACACACACACAAACACACACATTATTGTAATAATAATAATAATAATAATATATACATACTATGCAAATATGAAAAATGTGTTGGAATTTCACAAGAAAAAGGTCACAATTTCACAAGTAAAACTTAGAATTTTGTCAGTATTATAATAAAAGTCCTCATTTTACAAGAAAAACTGGACATTTGTGCAATATTATGATAAAAGATGGAATTTTACTCAATAACAGTCGCAATTTTACAAGAAAAGCTTAACATTTTGGCAATTTTATGAAAAGTGTCGTCAATTTACTCGACAAAAGTCACAAACTTGACAATTTTGGCAATATTAAAACAATAATGGGAATTTCACTTGGCAAAAGTCATCATTTTACTCAAAAATATTCCACTGTTTTACAAGAACAACAACAAAAATTGTCCATATTGTGATAAAAGTCAGAATTTTATATGGCGAATGTCACCGTTTTGCAATAAAAAGCAAATAAGTTTCCATTAAAAAAAGGTCATAATTATACGAGAAAATATTGCAACGTTACAGAAGCAGAAAGAATATGAGAAATTGCTCCCAATTTTATAAGAAAAAAGTCGACACATTGTGAGAAAAAGACTGCTTTTACTTTTTTTTTTAAAACATTAAAAAACTGAATTTTTTTGTTGGTAATTGGTTTTTAATCTTCATTATTTACTTCAAGTTATTACAGTATGTCTCTACATACATATTTATTTATTTTTTTCATTAATTTTGGCCAAAGGGGACGCATTTCAATTTCTTACACACACTTGTTATTTCATATGTTGACCAGAGGGGGAGCACTTTTAAAACCGACACACAGTCAATTTGAAAAAAATCCCTCCTTTTTGGGACCACCCTCATTTTGATAGATGTCACCAGCAGGGGTGAAAATGAGACGGTTTTCCATATTGGGACCATGATTTCGGTCCTAACTTGTTCACCGGTCCTCATATGGAAGATACTTTTCCTTGTTGATGTCTCATGAAGGGTAGAAATACAAGAACACACACACACACATTCTTGTAATAATAATAATAATAATATATACATACTATACAAATATAAAAAATGTGTTGGAATTTCACAAGAAAAAGGTCACAATTTCACAAGTAAAACTTAGAATTTTGTCAGTATTATAATAAAAGTCCTCATTTTACAAGAAAAACTGAACATTTGTGCAATATTATGATAAAAGAGGGAATTTTACTCAATAACAGACGCAATTTTACAAGAAAAGCTTAACATTTTGGCAATTTTATGAAAAGAGTCGTCAATTTACTCACAAACTTGACAATTTTGGCAATATTAAAACAATAATGGGAATTTCACTTGGCAAAAGTCATCATTTTACTCAAAAATATTCCACTGTTTTACAAGAACAACAACAAAAATTGGCAATATTGTGATAAAAGTCAGAATTTTATATGGCGAATGTCACCGTTTTGCAATAAAAAGCAATAAGTTTACATTTAAAAAAAAGTCATAATTATACGAGAAAATATTGCAAGTTACAGAAGCAGAAAGAATATGAGAAATTGCTCCCAATATTATAAGAAAAAAGTTGACACATTGTGAGAAAAAGACTGTTTTTAGTTGTTTTTTTTAAAACATTTAAAAACTGAATTTTTTTCTTGGTAATTGGTTTTTAATCTCCATTATTTACTTCAAATTATTACAGTATGTCTCTATATACATATTTATTTATTTGTTTTTATTAATTTTGGCCAAAAGGGACGCATTTCAATTTCTTACACACACTTGTTATTTCATATGTTGACCAGAAGCAGAAAGAATATGAGAAATTGCTCCCAATTTTATAAGAAAAAAGTCGACACATTGTGAGAAAAAGACTTGTTTTAGTTTTTTAAAAAAAGATAAATAAAAAAAACTGAATTTTTTTGTTGGTAATTGGTTTTTAATCTTCATTATTTACTTCAAGTATGTCTCTATATACATATTTATTTTTTTATTTACCATTTCAATTTCTTACACACACTTGTTATTTCATATGTTGACCAGAGGGGGAGCACTTTTAAAAGCGACACATAGTCAATTTGAAAAAATCCCTCCTTTTTGGGACCACCCTCATTTTGATAGATGTCACCAGCAGGGGTGAAAATGAGGAAATTGGGACCATGATTTATGTACTAACTTGTTCACACCTCCTCATATGGAAGATACTTTTCCATCTTCATGTCTCAAGAAGGATAGAAATACAAGAACACACGCACACACACACATTCTTGTAATAATAATAATAATAATAATAATAATAATAATAATAATAATAATAATAATAATATATACATACTATGCAAATATAAAAAATGAGTTGGAATTTCACAGGAAAAATGTCACAATTTCACAAGTAAAACTTGAAAAAAAAACCTTAAAAGCAAATAAGTTTACATGAAAAAAAAAGTCATAATTTTAGGAGAAAATATTGCAACGTTACAGAAGCAGAAAGAATATGAGAAATTGCTCCCAATTTTATAAGAAAAAAAGTCGACACATTGTGAGAAAAAGACTGCTTTTAGTTAAAAAAAAATTGGTAAATAAAAAAACTTATTTTTTTTTTTTTGTTGGTAATTGGTTTTTAATCTTCATTATTTACTTCAAGTATGTCTCTATATACATATTTATTTTTTATTTTTTTATTTACCATTTCAATTTCTTACACGCACTTGTTATTTCATATGTTGACCAGAGGGGGAGCACTTTTAAAAGCGACACACAGTCAATTTGAAAAACATCCCTCCTTTTTGGGACCACCCTCATTTTGATAGATGTCACCAGCAGGGGTGAAAATGAGGAAATTGGGACCATGATTTATGTACTAACTTGTTCACACCTCCTCATATGGAAGATACTTTTCCATCTTCATGTCTCAAGAAGGATAGAAATACAAGAACACACACACACACACACACACACACACACACACACACACACATTCTTGTAATAATAATAATAATAATAATAATAATAATAATAATAATAATATATACATACTATGCAAATATAAAAAATGAGTTGGAATTTCACAGGAAAAATGTAACAATTTCACAAGTAAAACTTGAAAAAAAACCAACTTAAAAGCAAATAAGTTTAAATGAAAAAAAAGTCATAATTTTAGGAGAAAATATTGCAACGTTACAGAAGCAGAAAGAATATAAGAAATTGCTCCCAATTTTATAAAAAAAAAAAAGTCGACACATTGTGAGAAAAAGACTGCTTTTAGTTAAAAATAAATTGATAAATAAAAAAACAGATTTTTTTTTTGTTGGTAATTGGTTTTTAATCTTCATTATTTACTTCAAGTATGTCTCTATATACATTATATTTATTTTTTATTTACCATTTCAATTTCTTACACACACTTGTTATTTCATATGTTGACCAGAGGGGGAGCACTCTTAAAAGCGATGTGAAAAAATCCCTCCTTTTTGGGACCACCCTCATTTTGATAGATGTCACCAGCAGGGGTGAAAATGAGATGGTTTTTCGTATTGGGACCATGATTTCGGTCCTAGCTACTTTTCCTTGTTGATGTCTCAAGAAGGGTAGAAATACAAGAACACACACACACACACACACACACACACACACACACACACACACACACACTCTAAAAAAAAAAATCATAAATGGTTTGAGGATTGCAAACCATTTGGCCGAGATGAAAGTTTTCTATTTCATTAGCGTGTTAGCAGGCGGCGCTAATAGAAAATCATTTAGGTCTGGCTCTGGAGGAGGCGGGAGGGGGAGGGGCGGGAGGGGGAGGGGCGGGAGATAGCAGCTGGAAGGAGGCGGCGAGAGGAGGCGGAGACAAATGGCCGACCAGATGAATGAGCAGCAGACTTTAGCGGGGGGGAAACAGGACCATAAAGCAGGCCCATAAAAGGAAGTGGCACCAAAGGGCCACTTTGAACCGTCGCTGAACAAACCGGTTCCAAAATGTCAAGTGGGGCCTCCAAGTCACGGGTGTCCAAAGTGCAACCCCGAGGGCCATTTTTTTGTCCCGATTCATTCATTAAAACTATAATTTATGGTTATGTATGTTATAATGTTACTCATCCGGGTCACGGCACCAATGTGACCCGCCTTTCTGTTCCGCCCACGACTCCAACCAACCTGGGCCGCCCGGCATGAGAGACTTTGGTGAGGTAGTCAGGGAGTGAGGTTTACCAACGTGCTCATGGCCCAGCCTCCCAAACCTCACTCTGATCCGGGTCACGGCACCAGTCACCCCCAGCTTGGTTCAGTCTTTTGCTTTCTGTTCTTCCCCGGACTCAAACCGCGGGCCATTTTTTTGTCCCGCAGCTCATAAAAAAAAGAGATTCATTCATTAAAACTATAATTTATGGTTATGTATGTTATAATGTTACTCATCCGGGTCACGGCACCAATGTGACCCGCCTTTCTGTTCCGCCCACGACTCCAACCAACCTGGGCCGTCCGGCATGAGAGACTCTGGTGAGGTAGTCAGGGAGTGAGGTTTACCAACGTGCTCATGGCCCAGCCTCCCAAACCTCACTCTGATCCGGGTCACGGCACCAGTCACCCCCAGCTTGGTTCAGTCTTTTGCTTTCTGTTCTTCCCCGGACTCAAACCTGGGTGCTAGCTCCCGAGCTAAAAGCCCGGGATTTAATGGAGGCATAAAAAATATGTCAGTCAGATTTCAAAAGTTTCTATGACATGCCCCCCCCCCGCAAATCTCACTCTGATCCGGGTCACGGCACCAGTCACCCCCGGCTTTCTGTTCTTCTCGGGACTCCAACCTGGATCGTCCGGCATGAAACACAAGCTTTCTTGCTACCGAGCTCAAATCTCGTTAAATAACAAAACGTTTAAGGCTGAGGTGTATATCTGCAAAATTTGCACACAAAAAAAGCTAGCATGCTAATATTAGAATGCTAAAGCTTGTGCCTGGGTCGTTAAAAAGAAGCCAAAGCCGAACTGGAATGCTAACAGTTACACGCCGGCAAGATAGCGTCAGGGCGGAAAAATATGAGCAAAATGAGCTAAAAAAGCTAACATGCTAACAGCTAGCGTTAATGAAAAATACCAAAATATATGACACTGAGGTGTATACTTGCTAAGAGTTACACGCCGGCCAGATAGCGTCAGGGCACAAAAATATGAGCAAAATGAGCTAAAAAAGCTAACATGCTAACAGCTAGCGTTAATGAAAAATACCAAAATATATGACACTGAGGTGTATACTTGCTGAACGAGCTAAAACTTTTACCATGCTAATGTCAGAAAAATGCTAACTGTAACACGAAAATACATTACTATCTGAAACACTTGTTAAAAGTGTTAGCATGCTAACGTTGGCAGCGCATCAAGTACCAAAATATGACTGAGGTGTACGCCCACAAAATTAGCTAAAAAAACAACAACAACCTAGCGTGCTATCTGGTGGCACTCATTAAATGTTTAACGCTGAGGCGAATATCTGCAAAATTTGCACACAAAAAAAGCTAACATGCTAATATTAGAATGCTAAAGCTCGTGCCCGGGCCGTTAAAAAGAAGTCAAAGCCGAACTGGAATGCTAACAGTTACACGCCGGCCAGATAGCGTCAGGGCACAAAAATATGAGCAAAATGAGCTAAAAAAGCTAACATGCTAACAGTTGGTGTTAATGAAAAATACCAAAATATATGACACTGAGGTGTATACTTGCTGAACGAGCTAAAACTTTTACCAAGCTAATGTCAGAAAAATGCTAACTGTAACACGAAAATACATTACTATCTGAAACATTTGTTAAAAGTGTTAGCATGCTAACGTTGGCAGCGCATCAAGTACCAAAATATGACTGAGGTGTACGCCCACAAAATTAGCTAAAAACAACAACCTAGCGCGCTAACTGGTGTCACTCTGTTCAATGTTTAACGCTGAGGCGTATATCTGCAAAATTTGCACACAAAAAAAGCTAGCATGCTAATATTAGAATGCTAAAGCTTGTGCCTGGGTCGTTAAAAAGAAGCCAAAGCCGAACTGGAATGCTAACAGTTACACGCCGGTTAGATAGCGTCAGGGCACAAAAATATGAGCAAAATGAGCTAAAAAAGCTAACATGCTAACAGCTAGCGTTAATGAAAAATACCAAAATATATGACACTGAGGTGTATACCTGCTGAACGAGCTAAAACTTTTACCATGCTAATGTCAGAAAAATGCTAACTGTAACACGAAAATACATTACTATCTGAAACATTTGTTAAAAGTGTTAGCATGCTAACGTTGGCGGCGCATCAAGTACTAAAATGTGACTGAGGTGTACGCCCACAAAATTAGCTAAAAACAACAACCTAGCGCGCTAACTGGTGTCACTCTGTTAAATGTTTAACGCTGAGGGGTATATCTGCAAAATTTGCACACAAAAAAAGCTAGCATGCTAATATTAGAACGCTAAAGCTTGTGCCCGGGTCGTTAAAAAGAAGCCAAAGCCGAACTGGAATGCTAACAGTTACACGCCGGCCAGATAGCATCAGGGCACAAAAATATGAGCAAAATGAGCTAAAAAAAGCTAACATGCTAACAGCTAGCGTTAATAAAAAAAATACCAAAATATATGACACTGAGGTGTATACTTGCTGAACGAGCTAAAACTTTTACCATGCTAATGTCAGAAAAATGCTAACTGTAACACGAAAATACATTACTATCTGAAACATTTGTTAAAAGTGTTAGCATGCTAATGTTGGCGGCGCATCAAGTACCAAAATGTGACTGAGGTGTACGCCCACAAAATTAGCTAAAAACAACAACCTAGCGCGCTAACTGGTGTCACTCTGTTCAATGTTTAACGCTGAGGCGTATGTCTGCAAAATTTGCACACAAAAAAAGCTAGCATGCTAATATTAGAATGCTAAAGCTTGTGCCCGGGTCGTTAAAAAGAAGCCAAAGCCGAACTGGAATGCTAACAGTTACACGCCGGCCAGATAGTGTCAGGGCACAAAAATATGAGCAAAATGAGCTAAAAAAGCTAACATGCTAACAGTTAGTGTTAATGAAAAATACCAAAATATATGACACTGAGGTGTATACTTGCTGAACGAGCTAAAATTTTACCATGCTAATGTCAGAAAAATGCTAACTGTAACACGAAAATACATTACTATCCGAAACATTTGTTAAAAGTGTTAGCATGCTAACGTTGGCAGCGTATCAAGTACCAAAATATGACTGAGGTGTACGCCCACAAAATTAGCTAAAAACAACAACCTAGCGCGCTAACTGGTGGCACTCTGTTCAATGTTTAACGCTGAGGGGTATATCTGCAAAATTTGCACACAAAAAAAACTAGCATGCTAATATTAGAATGCTAAATCTTGTGCCTGGGCCGTTAAAAAGAAGCCAAATCCGAACTGGAATGCTAACAGTTACACGCCGGCAAGATAGCGTCAGGGCGGAAAAATATGAGCAAAATGAGCTAAAAAAGCAAACATGCTAACAGCTAGCGTTAATGAAAAATACCAAAATATATGACACTGAGGTGTATACCTGCTGAACGAGCTAAAACGTTTACCAAGCTAATTTCAGAAAAATGCTAACTGTAACACGAAAATACATTACTATCTGAAACATTTGTTAAAAGTGTTAGCATGCTAACGTTGGCAGCGCATCAAGTACCAAAATATGACTGATGTGTACGCCCACAAAATTAGCTAAAAACAACAACCTAGCGCACTAACTGGTGTCACTCTGTTCAATGTTTAACGCTGAGGGGTATATCTGCAAAATTTGCACACAAAAAAAATAGCATGCTATTATTAGAATGCTAAAGCTTGTGCCTGGGTCGTTAAAAAGAAGCCAAAGCCGAACTGGAATGCTAACAGTTACACGCCGGCCAGATAGCGTCAGGTCACAAAAATCTGAGCAAAATGAGCTAAAAAAGCTAACATGCTAACAGCTAGCGTTAATGAAAAACACCAAAATATATGACACTGAGGTGTATACCTGCTGAACGAGCTAAAACTTTTACCAAGCTAATGTCAGAAAAAATGCTAACTGTAACATGTGTCATGTAAGAAAATACATTACTATCGGAAAAATGTGTTTAAAGTGTTAGCATGCTAACGTTGGCAGCGCATCAAGTACCAAAATATGACTGAGGTGTACACCCACAAAATTAGCTAAAAACAACAACCTAGCGCACTAACTGGTGTCACTCTGTTCAATGTTTAACGCTGAGGCGTATATCTGCAAAATTTGCACACAAAAAAAGCTAGCATGCTAATATTAGAATGCTAAAGCTTGTGCCTGGGTCGTTAAAAAGAAGCCAAAGCCGAACTGGAATGCTAACAGTTACACGCCGGCCAGATAGCGTCAGGGCGGAAAAATATGAGCAAAATGAGCTAAAAAAGCAAACATGCTATCAGCTAGCGTTAATGAAAAATACCAAAATATATGACACTGAGGTGTATACTTGCTGAACGAGCTAAAACTTTTACCAAGTTAATGTCAGAAAAATGCTAACTGTAACACGAAAATACATTACTATCTGAAACATTTGTTAAAAGTGTTAGCATGCTAACGTTGGCAGCGCATCAAGTACTAAAATGTGACTGAGGTGTACGCCCACAAAATTAGCTAAAAATAACAACCTAGCGCGCTAACTGGTGTCACTCTGTTAAATGTTTAACGCTGAGGGGTATATCTGCAAAATTTGCACACAAAAAAAAGCTAGCATGCTAATATTAGAATGCTAAAGCTTGTGGAGCGGGCCTTTAAATCAATTTTGTGACACACACACACACAACGTGACTCCACATGCTAACTTGGGCGACTTGTTCATTACCAAGACCTACCGGGTCGCTAACTATTGATTTTTAACGGGACTTCAAAGTTGAAGTTTACGTCATTGGACTGGAAAGTGGGCGTGTCCTGATGCGTCCGATACGATACCGATACCGTAGCCTTGACCGTGGGCCTATACCAATATCAATTTCATACCAAATCAGCAGGAATCACACGTACCCGTTTTATTTCGTCGCGTGGAATCCTGGAAAAGGTTTGATCGAGTGAAGCAGAAAATACTTATATGACCCAATGCAAACAACCTTCCCTCGTCATGGTGCAAAAAAAAAAAAAAAAATCCAACACACATAACACAACCTGCTCACTGAATACTATAAAAAAAATGTCGGTGCACCATATATGTCACAATTAAACACATTTTAAATCCATTGCAAAGCATGATGGGAAAAAATCCTCTCTCCACACGTATCCTCGTTTGGCACATTTTAGCTGCTTGATGTTTCTGATTGATTACAAAACTTTACGGGCGTCAACAAGGTAGGAGTCGAACTTTCACATACTCTTGATATCCAATTATAATAATGATTAAGTATGTCAATAAAATATGTACATAATAAAATATATACACAGACATTTGTCAAAAAAGTTTGGACTAACCAACTTATTATTAATTGTCTGGAATGGACCCATGCTGTCTTTTATTTGAAGTGGAGTGGTAACTTAGTTTTTTTGGTGACGTGAAGCGGTAAATTGAATGATGCGGACACGTTTGTTACTGGACACTCGCTCGTACTGCCTCGAAGACTGGGTACTATGCAACTGTAATTATTTGATACTTGTTTGTATTGACAAACTTTTTTTTTTCGAGAATATGTAACTATTTGCTGAATTTGGTTTTGTATCCTTCACAAGCCTGATGTGGGACAAGAACACACACGTTTGTTTCATTCTAAATTGTAAATAAACACTAGTAAGAGGCGGCTAACAATTCAGCTCCTTTTCCGCCTTTAAAGCGCTCTAAAAAAACTAAAAAAACATACAAAAACCAGAGAATTTAAAAGGTTGCTGGTTATTTTGGACTAGAACCTGCTGCAAAGCTCGGAACTTGCCGTGATCGTTTGTGTACATCGACAACAGCGCTAATCTTTCATGGTTGGACAACAACAACAACAACAA
>NC_084550.2:2037500-2042500 GCF_033978685.3 Nerophis lumbriciformis
GTAGTAGTAGTAAGCCCCAAAAAGTTCGATTTCGATAGATCCAAATTGCGTCCGCTCCTCGTGCAGGCGCGCCAACATGTGCTCTTCTTTTGCCTCCTCTGCCTCTATAAGTGTGTGCGCGCGTGCGCGTGGGCGCGTGCACGCGGGCGTGTGTGTGTGAGTGTGTGTGTGTGTGTGTGTAAGGGAGAGAGAGAGAGAGGTGATGGTGATGAGGAGGGCGGGATTTGGCACTCGCAGGGACATTTGCGCCTCAGACGCGCACACGCGCGCGCGCGCGCTCCCGTCACGGAGAAGTGGTAATTGTAGACAACACGCGTGACTTTCCATTGACTACGTGAGAGGGGGGGGGGGTGTCGGTAAATAGAAAAAGAGGAAAAGAAGGAAAAAAAAAAAAACCCAAAATAAAAGACTTCCGGAGACTGGCGGGGCTCCAGGGAGACTTTTTAGGAGGAGCAGCTGCGCCCCCTGGCGGCAGCAAGGCTGTATTGCGCATGCGTCTGTGCCTGACGTCGTGGACCCTTTCTCCAAAGTGACGTCACACGAGCGTCCCACAAAAGTCCACTTTTTGTTTGACAGCTGAGAGCTGCAGGTGTTGGTTGGTTGGTTGGCCCACAGATGGACGAAGAGCGGAAAGTGAAAGTGAAAGTGAAAGTGAAAGTGAAAGTGAAAGTGAAAGTGAAACTAGCCCTTCGCCGTCTTCTTGTGTGGTTTGAAAGATATTTAGAGATGTTTGGTTAGGGAAAAGTACTTTGGAATCATGGGAAGAGCACCGGTTGTAGGTTAGCTTAGGTAAGTTTAGGATAAGTTAGGCAAGTTTAGTTTAGGTATAAGTTTAGCTTCGGTAAGTTTAGGCTAAGTTAGGTAAGTTTAGTTTAGGTAAGTTTAGGTTAGGTAAGTTTAGGCTAAGTTAGGTAAGTTTTGTTTAGGTAAGTTTAGGTTAGGTATGTTTAGGCTAAATTAGGTAAGTTTAGTTTAGGTAAGTTCAGGTTAGGTAAGTTTAGGCTAAGTTAGGTAAGTTTAGTTTAGGTAAGTTTAGGTTAGGTAAGTTTAGGCTAATAAGTTAGGTAGGTTTAGTTTAGGTCAGTTTAGGTTAGGTACGTTTAGGCTAAATTAGGTATGTTTAGTTTAGGAAAGTTAAGGTTAGGTTAGGTAAGTTTAGTTTAGGTATGTTTAGGATAAGTTAGGTAAGTTTAGGTTGAGTTAGGTAAGTTCAGGTTAGGTAAGTTTAGGCGAAGTTAGGTAAGTTTATCTTAGGTCAGTTTAGGTTAGGTTAGGTAAGTTTAGGTTAGGTAAGTTTAGGCTAAATTAGGTAAGTTTAGTTTAGGTAAGTTCAGGTTAGGTAAGTTTAGGCTAAGTTAGGTAAGTTTAGTTTAGGACAGTTTAGGTTAGGTGCGTTTAGGCAAAATTAGGTAAGTTTAGTTTAGGTAAGTTCAGGTTAGGTTAGGTAAGTTTAGTTTAGGTATGTTTAGGATAAGTTAGGTAAGTTTAGGTTAAGTTAGGTAAGTTCAGGTTAGGTAAGTTTAGGCGAAGTTAGGTAAGTTTATCTTAGGTCAGTTTAGGCGAAGTTAGGTAAGTTTATCTTAGGTCAGTTTATGTTAGGTTAGGTAAGTTTAGGTTAGGTAAGTTTAGGCTAAGTTAGGTAAGTTTAGTTTAGGTAAGTTTAGTTTAGGTACGTTTAGGCTAAATTAGGTAAGTTTAGTTTAGGTAAGTTCAGGTTAGGTAAGTTTAGGCTAAGTTAGGTAAGTTTAGTTTAGGTCAGTTTAGGTTAGGTGCGTTTAGGCTAAATTAAGTAAGTTTAGTTTAGGTAAGTTCAGGTTAGGTTAGGTACGTTTAGTTTAGGTATGTTTAGGATAAGTTAGGTAAGTTTAGGTTCAGTTAGGTAAGTTCAAGTTAGGTAAGTTTAGGCGAAGTTGGGTATGTTTATCTTAGGCCAGTTTAGGCGAAGTTAGGTAAGTTTATCTTAGGTCAGTTTATGTTAGGTTAGGTAAGTTTAGGTTAGGTAAGTTTAGGCTAAGTTAGGTAAGTTTTGTTTAGGTAAGTTTAGGTTAGGTATGTTTAGGCTAAATTAGGTAACTTTAGTTTAGGTAAGTTCAGGTTAGGTAAGTTTAGGCTAAATTAGGTAAGTTTAGTTTAGGTAAGTTTAGGTTAGGTACGTTTAGGCTAAGTTAGGTACGTTTAGTTTAGGTTAGGTACGTTTAAGATAAATTAGGTAAGTTTAGTTTAGGTAAGTTCAGGTTAGGTTAGGTACGTTTAGTTTAGGTATGTTTAGGATAAGTTGGATAAGTTTAGGTTAAGTTAGGTAAGTTCAGGTTAGGTATGTTTAGGCGAAGTTAGGTAAGTTTATCTTAAGTCAGTTTAAGTTAGGTTAGGTAAGTTTAGGTTAGGTAAGTTTAGGCTAAATTAGGTAAGTTTAGTTTAGGTATGTTCAGGTTAGGTTAGGTAAGTTTAGTTTAGGTATGTTTAGGATAAGTTAGGTAAGTTTAGGTTAAGTTAGGTAAGTTCAGGTTAGGTAAGTTTAGGCGAAGTTAGGTAAGTTTATCTTAGGTCAGTTTAAGTTAGGTTAGGTAAGTTTAGGTTAGGTACGTTTAGGCTAAATTAGGTAAGTTTAGTTTAGGTAAGTTCAGGTTAGGTTAGGTAAGTTTAGTTTAGGTATGTTTAGTCTAAATTAGGTAAGTTTAGGTTAAGTTAGGTAGGTTCAGGTTAGATAAGTTTAGGCGAAGTTAGGTAAGTTTATCTTAGGTCAGTCTAAGTTAGTTTAGGTTAGGCAAGTTTAGGCTAAATTAGGTAAGTTTAGTTTAGGTATGTTCAGGTAAGTTTAGTTTAGATATGTTTAGTCTAAATTAGGTATGTTTAGGTTAAGTTAGGTAAGTTCAGGTTAGGTAAGTTTAGGCGAAGTTAGGTAAGTTTATCTAAGGTCAGTCTAAGTTAGTTTAGGTTAGGTAAGTTTAGGCTAAATTAGGTAAGTTTAGTTTAGGTAAGTTCAGGTTAGGTTTGGTAAGTTTAGTTTAGGTATGTTTAGTCTAAATTAGGTAAGTTTAGGTTAAGTTAGGTAAGTTCAGGTTAGGTACGTTTAGGCAAAGTCAGGTACATTTAGCTTTGGTCAGTTTAAGTTAGGTTAGGTAAGTTTAGGTTAGGTAAGTTTAGGCTAAATTAGGTACGTTTAGTTTAGGTAAGTGTAGTTTAGGTGAGTTTAGGCTAAGTTAGGTAAGTTTAGGTTATGTTAGGTAAGTTCAGTTTAGGTAGATTTAGATTAGATAAGTTTAGGCTAAATTAGGTAAGTTTAGTTCAAGTAAGTTCAGTTTAGGCAAGTTTAGGCTAAATTAGGTATATTGAGTTTAGGTAAGTTTAGGCTAAGTTAGGTAAGTTTAGTTTAGGTAAGTTTAGGTTAGGTATGTTTGGACTAAATTACGTAGGTCTAATTTAGGTAAGTTCAGGTTAGGTTAGGTAAGTTATATATATATTTTACAGAATTTATTTCATAGTATTTATTTTTACAGTCTCCACTTTATAATATGCATTTTATAGTATGTATTATATAGTATTTATTTGTTCGTATATATTTAACAGAATTTATTTCACAGGATGTATTTAAAAGTATTCACTTTATAATATTTGTTTATAGTTTTTATTTTATAGTAAATATTTTACAGAATTTATGTCACAGTATTTATTTTACAATAATCACTTTATAATATTTATTTTATACTATGTATTTTATAGTATTTTTTGTATCGTAAATATCGCACAGAATATATTTCATTGTATTTATTTTACAGTATTCACTTTATAATATTTATTTATAGTTTTTATTTTATAGTAGATATTTTACAGCATTTATTTCACAGTAATTATTTTCCCAGTACTCAGTTTATAATATTTATTTATGCTATGTATTTCATAGTATTTATTTTGTAGTAAATATTTTCCAGAATTGATTTCATAGTATTTATTTACCAGTACTCACTTTGTAATATTTATTTATAATCATTATTTTATAGTAAATATTTTACAGAATTGATTTCATTGTTTTTATTTTATAGTCAATATTTTACAGAGTTTATTACATTTTTATAAAACGAAGTGTGTGTGTGTGTGTGTGTGTGTGTGTGTGTGTGTGTGTGTGTGTGTGTGTGTGTGTGTGTGTGTGTGTGTGTCAAAAAGGAGGGATTTTTCAAATCGACTGTGTGTCCCTCTGGTCAACATATGAAATAACAAGTGTGTGTAAAAATTTGCAGTGCTCCCCCTCTGGCCAACATATGAAATAACAAGTGTGTGGAAAAATTTGAAGTGCTCCCCCTCTGGTCAACATATGAAATAACAAGTGTGTGTAAGAAATTGAAATGCGCCCCCTTTGGCCAAAATTAATCAAATAAATATGTATATCGAGACATACTGTGATAATTTGAATAAATAAATAACGAAGATTAAAAAACAATTACAAACCAAAAATAAATGACCTAAAAGCAGTCTTTTTCTCACAATGTGTCCACTTTTTTTCCGTATAAAATTGGGAACAATTTCTTATAGTATTTCGGTAATATTGCAATATTTTCTCGTCAAATTGTTACTTTTTGATGTAAAATTATTACTTTTTAATGCAAAATGGTGACATTTGTCATATAAAATTCTGACTTTAACCACAATATTGCCAATTTTTTTTTTTTTGGGTTGTTCTTGTAAAATAGTGACATTTTTTGAGTAAAATTATGACTTTTGTCATAATTTTGCCCAGTAAAATTCCCCATTATTATTATAATATTGCCAACATTTTAAAGTTTTTTTTTTTATAAAATTGTGACTTTTGTCGAATAAAATGTCGACTCTTTTCATAAAAACTGCCAACATTTTAAGCTTTTCTTGTAAAATTGCGACTTTTATCGAGTAGAGTTCCAACTTTTATCATAATATTGCACACATGTTCAGTTTTTCTTGTAAAATTTTGACTTGCATTAATACTGCCAAAATTCTACGTTTTTCTTGTGAAATTGTGACCTTTTTCT
>NC_084550.2:2047500-2067500 GCF_033978685.3 Nerophis lumbriciformis
CTTATAGTATTTCGGTAATATTGCAATATTTTCTCGTCAAATTATTACTTTTTGATGTCAAATTATTACTTTTTAATGCAAAATGGTGACATTTGTCATATAAAATTCTGACTTTAACCACAATATTGCCCTTTTTTTTTGGTTGTTCTTGTAAAATAGTGACATTTTTTGAGTAAAATTATGACTTTTGTCATAATTTTTCCCAGTAAAATTATCATTATTATTATAATATTGCCAACATTTTAAAGTTTTTTTTTAATAAAATTGTGACATTTGTCGGATAAAATGTCGACTCTTTTCATAAAAACTGCCAACATTTTAAGCTTTTCTTGTCAAATTGCGACTTTTATCGAGTAGAGTTCCAACTTTTATCATAATATTGCACACATGTTCAGTTTTTCTTGTAAAATTTTGACTTGCGTTGAGTAAAATGACGACTTTTATTATAATACTGCCAAAATTCTACGTTTTTCTTGTGAAATTGTGACCTTTTTCTTGTGAAATCCCAACTTATTTTTCACAACAACCTTTTTCATATTTGCATAGTATGTATAATATTATAAATACACTTCTTTATATATCCAGAAAGGGTGGTTCTAAAGAGGGAGGCATTTTTTCGGAGGTCTCAAGAAGGTAAGAAATACAAGAGTGTGTGTGTGTGTGTGTGTGTGTGTGTGTGTGTGTGTGTGTGTGTGTGTGTGTGTGTGTGTGTGTGTGTGTGTGTGTGTGTGTGTGTGTGTGTGTGTCATTTGCACCCCTGTTGGTGACATCTATCAACATGAGAGTGGTCCCAAAAAGGAGGGATTTTTCAAATCGACTGTGTGTCCCTCTGGTCAACATATGAAATAACAAGTGTGTGTATAAATTTGCAGTGCTCCCCCTCTGGCCAACATATGAAATAACAAGTGTGTGGAAAAATTTGAAGTGCTCCCCCTCTGGTCAACATATGAAATAACAAGTGTGTGTAAGAAATTGAAATGCGCCCCCTTTGGGCAAAATTAATAAAATAAATATGTATTTAGAGACATACTGTGATCATTTGAATAAATAAATAACGAAGATTAAAAACAATTACAAACCCAAAAAAAATTACCTAAAAGCAGTCTTTTTCTCACAATGTGTCCACTTTTTTCGTATAAAATTGGGAACAATTTCTTATAGTATTTCGGTAATATTGCAATATTTTCTCGTCAAATTATTACTTTTTGATGTAAAATTATTACTTTTTAATGCAAAATGGTGACATTTGTCATACAAAATTCTGACTTTAACCACAATATTGCCAAAAAAATTTTTTTGTTGTTGTTCTTGTAAAATGGTGACATTTTTTGAGTAAAATTATGACTTTTGTCATCATTTTGCCCAGTAAAATTCCCATTATTATTATAATATTGCCAACATTTTAAAGTTTTTTTTTAATAAAATTGTGACATTTGTCGGATAAAATGTCGACTCTTTTCATAAAAACTGCCAACATTTTAAGCTTTTCTTGTAAAATTGCGACTTTTATTGAGTAGAGTTCCAACTTTTATCATAATATTGCACACATGTTCAGTTTTTCTTGTAAAATTTTGACTTGCGTTGAGTAAAATGACGACTTTTATTATAATACTGCCAAAATTCTACGTTTTTCTTGTGAAATTGTGACCTTTTTCTTGTGAAATTCCAACTTATTTTTCACAACAACCTTTTTCATATTTGCATAGTATGTATATATTATAAATACACTTCTTTATATATCCAGAAAGGGTGGTTCTAAAGAGGGAGGCATTTTTTCGGAGGTCTCAAGAAGGTAAGAAATACAAGTGTGTGTGTGTGTGTGTGTGTGTGTGTGTGTGTGTGTGTGTGTGTGTGTGTGTGTGTGTGTGTGTGTGTGTCATTTGCACCCCTGCTGGTGACATCTATCAACATGAGAGTGGTCCCAAAAAGGAGGGATTTTTCAAATTGACTGTGTGTCCCTCTGGTCAACATATGAAATAACAAGTGTGTGTAAAAATTTGCAGTGCTCCCCCTCTGGCCAACATATGAAATAACAAGTGTGTGTAAAAATTTGCAGTGCTCCCCCTCTGGTCAACATATGACATAACAAGTGTGTGTAAGAAATTGAAATGCGCCCCCTTTGGCCAAAATTAATAAAATAAATATGTATATAGAGACATACTGTGATAATTTGAATAAATAAATAACGAAGATTAAAAAACAATTACAAACCAAAAATAAATTACCTAAAAGCAGTCTTTTTCTCACAATGTGTCCACTTTTTTCGTATAAAATTGGGAACAATTTCTTATAGTATTTCGGTAATATTGCAATATTTTCTCGTCAAATTATTACTTTTTGATGTAAAATTATTACTTTTTAATGCAAAATGGTGACATTTGTCATACAAAATTCTGACTTTAACCACAATATTGCCAATTTTTTTTTTTGGGTTGTTCTTGTAAAATAGTGAAATTTTTTGAGTAAAATTATGACTTTTGTCATAATTTTGCCCAGTAAAATTCCCATTATTATTATAATATTGCCAACATTTTAAAGTTTTTTTTTAATAAAATTGTGACATTTGTCGGATAAAATGTCGACTCTTTTCATAAAAACTGCCAACATTTTAAGCTTTTCTTGTAAAATTGTGACTTTTATTGAGTAGAGTTCCAACTTTTATCATAATATTGCACACATGTTCAGTTTTTCTTGTAAAATTTTGACTTGCATTAATACTGCCAAAATTCTACGTTTTTCTTGTGAAATTGTGACCTTTTTCTTGTGAAATCCCAACTTATTTTTCACAACAACCTTTTTCATATTTGCATAGTATGTATAATATTATAAATACACTTCTTTATATATCCAGAAAGGGTGGTTCTAAAGAGGGAGGCATTTTTCGGAGGTCTCAAGAAGGTAAGAAATACACGAGTGTGTGTGTGTGTGTGTGTGTGTGTGTGTGTGTGTGTGTGTGTGTGTGTGTGTGTGTGTGTGTGTGTGTGTGTGTGTGTGTGTGTGTGTGTGTGTGTTAGCTGCCTAAATGCAAACATAGTTGCGTATTCGAGGCACGACGGCGCTGCTTGGCTGCGTGTGGAAAGGAAGGAGGCCTGGAAGCGTGGCGTGGCGAGCGCTGGCGGTGCCAAAACGCCTCCCTCCTCCCCTCATCAAATGTTGGCTTCCCGTCGCCCCTCGACTTCCTGCTAACAATCCCGGCGGATTCGCCTTTCACAGCTCGCGGCTTCCCAGGCGCTCCGCCACGCTTGACATTCCCAGGAAAAACCTTGCGGGACATTTTCCAGCCGCACCTCCACCTGTGCGGTGTGGGGGGGCGAGGCGTGCACGCGCACACGCACGCCCTCTCACGTGCACTCACACTAGAAGTTCCCCTTAGGAAGACATTTCGTCTGTTCCAGGGTCAAACTGCGCCCTTCAAACAACCGTGAGAGCTATCCAGTCAAGTTAAAATGGTCACATAAGTGTAAAAAGAAGTTAAGCAATGTTTTAAAAAAACACAGATTAAACTTGCGCTGCTCGCTGAACCAACCTATCACCGGCCGGGGTGACGTTTTAGGTTTTTTTTGTATTTAGTTTCTGTGAGTGAAACCTTATAACTGCTAGTTTGTGTGATTATAATTTTTAAACTGCTAGTTTCTGTGAGTGAGACCTTTTAACTGCTAGTTTCTGTGAGTGAGACCTTTTAACTGCTAGTTTCTGTGAGTAAGATCTTTTTATTGCAAGTTACTGTGAGTGAGACCTTTTAACTGCTAGTTTCTGTGTGTGAGACCTTTTCATTGCTAGTTTCTGTGAGTGAGACATTTTAACTGCTAGTTTCTGTGAGTGACACCTTTTAACTTCTAGTTTCTGTGAGTGAGACCTTTTTATTGCTAGTTTCTGTGAGTGACACCTTTTAACTGCTAGTTTCTGTGAGTGAGACCTTTTAACTTCTAGTTCCTGTGAGTGACACCTTTTAACTTCTAGTTTCTGTGAGTGACACCTTTTAACTGCTAGTTTCTGTGTGTGAGACCTTTTAACTGCTAGTTTCTGTGAGTGAGACCTTTTAACTGCTAGTTTCTGTGAGTGAGACCTTTTTATTGCAAGTTTCTGTGAGTGAGACCTTTTAACTGCTAGTTTCTGTGTGTGAGACCTTTTAACTGCTAGTGTCTGTGAGTGAGACCTTTTAACTGCTAGTTTCTGTGAGTGAGACCTTTTAACTTCTAGTTTCTGTGAGTGACATCTTTTAACTGCTAGTTTCTGTGAGTGAGACCTTTTTATTGCTAGTTTCTGTGTGTGAGACCTTTTAACTGCTAGTTTCTGTGAGTGACACCTTTTAACTGCTAGTTTCTGTGTGTGAGACCTTTTAACTGCTAGTTTCTGTGAGTGAGACCTTTTAACTGCTAGTTTCTGTGAGTGATGCCTTTTTATTGCTAGTTTCTGTGAGTGAGACCTTTTTACTGCTAGTGTCTGTTAGTGAAACTTTTTCAACTTTTAGTTTATGTAAGTGAGACCTTATAACTGCTAATTTCTTTGAATGAGACCTTTTAACTTCTAGTTTCTGTTAGTGAGACCTTTTAACTGCTAGTTTCTGTGAATGAAACCTTTTTACTGCTAGTTTCTGTGAGTGAGACCTTTTAACTGCTAGTTTCTGTGAGTAAGATCTTTTAGATGCTAGTTTCTGTTAGTAAGATCTTTTAGAGGCTAGTTTCTGTGAGTGAAACCTTATAACTGCTAGTTTCTGTGAGTAAGATCTTTTAGATGCTATTTACTGTGAGTGAAACCTTTTAACTGCTAGTTTCTGTGAGTAAGACCTTTTAACTGCTAGTTTCTGTGACTAAGATCTTTTAGATGCTAGTTTCTGTGAGTGAAACCTTATAACTGATAGTTTCTGTGAGTATAACTTTTAACTGCCAGTTTCTGTGAGTATAACTTTTAACTGCTAGTTTCTGTGATTGAAACCTTTCAACTGCTAGTTGCTGTGAGTATAATTTTATAACTGCTATTTTCTGTGAGTGAAACTTTTTAACTGCTAGTTGCTGTGAGTGAAACCATTCAACTGCTAGTTGCTGTGAGTTTAATTTTTTACTTGCTATTTTCTGTGAGTGGAACTTTTTAACTTTTAGTTTATGTAAGTGAGACCTTATGACTGCTAGTTTCTGTCAGTGAAACTTTTGAACTTTTAGTTTCTGTGAGTGAGACCTTTTAATTGCTAGTTTCTGTTAGTGAGACCTTATTACTGCTAGTTTATCCATATCCATTAAAAAAAAAAGCCCTTTAACAAGTCTATTTTGATAGTTTAAACCCTACAACATATCATTTATAAATGATGTTGTATATGTAATATTGTTAAATATGTAATATATAATTTCTTTTGTATGTTATATATTTAATATTGTTATATATGTAATATATAATATAATAAAATATAATAATATAATAAATGATGTATAATGTATGTTATAGTTCTCACTTTAATCAGTCAAATTGCATTTATGTAACCCTTAATCACGAGTGTCTCAAAGGGCTTCAAAGACATCAGCCCCTGATCTAAACCCGCATCGGGGCAAGGAAAAACTAAAGGTGTGGAAAAAGAAGAAACCTTGAAGAGGGATCGCGGCTGTAGGGACCTCCCTCTCAGGGTTTTTGAATTGTTCAATTGACATCAATAGATGAACTAATTGTTAAATAAATAAAGCGGGAGTTCAGTCCGTCGGGAAACCAGAAACTAGTCCTGGGTCGGGTGCACTGAGTCCTCACCCAGGCTGACAGGCTTGCTATTCACCTGTTCTTGTGTATTTAGTCAAGTGGGAGTCAAACAGTGATCTATGTTGCTAGAAAGACTCAGATCAGGTCTGGCCCGGACAGCGGGGCATTGATAAATCCGCCTCACAACCACAACTTTTGCTGGCGCTTTCTAAAGAGCTGCCGCAAATTCAAACGATGACAAAAGAAGCCCGCGGAAAAGCAACTTGTCGATTCAACGGCACCTCAACGAACAAACTAAACTGTTTTTGGGGGCTTGTTCGGGATTCAACACTCATTTTTCTCGTGATTATCATAATTAAAAGTGGTTAAACTTGCTGGCATATGCACCCAATGGGTTGTGACGCACTTAAGGGTGCCAGTTAAAGCTCACACCTTGCATGCGGTCCAAGTTAAAAAATCCTCTAAAATGCTGCTTAGTGAATCCTTCTTTATCACAAAGTTGCATTTAAACGCACAAAGTGTCCTGGAGCTGGATAACGACTCAAACAAACATCCAATTTGCTGAGTATATTACCCAGGAGGCCTTGCTGAGAGAGGTGGGAGGTGACTCAACGGGAAGATGCTAATATAAAAATTGCACGCGCACACACACACACGCACACACACACACACGCACACACACACACACTGGCGGGCGTTAATATTAATTCCTAACTGAAGCCCATCACAAGCGGCAACTTAATTACACTAATTTCACTGTGATTGGGCCCCACAGGAGCACAAAAACACACAAACACACAAACACACAAACACACTCATTCAGCGTTTGGCCCCGACACTGAATTAAGGATGTTGTCATTTTAGATCATTTCCCACGTGAGAGAGAGGGGGGTGGTGTGTGTGTGTGTGTGTGTGTGTGTGTGTGTGTGTGTGTGTGTGTGTGTGTGTGTGTGTGTGTGTGTGTGTGTGTGTGTGTGTGTGTGTGTGTGTGTGTGTGTGTGTGTGTGTGTGTGCGTGTTGTGTTAAGGTAGCATGTTTATGTAGCGTGTTTATATAGTATCTTTATGTAGCATGTTTATGTAGCATGTTTATGTAGCATGTTTATGTAGCATGTTTATATAGCATGTTAATGTAGCATGTTTATGTAGCATGTTTATATAGCATGTTAATGTAGCATGTTTATGTAGCATGTTTATATAGCATGTTAATGTAGCATGTTAATGTAGCATGTTAATGTAGCATGTTTATGTAGCATGTTAATGTAGCATATTTATGTAGCATGTTTATATAGCATGTTAATGTAGCATGTTTATGTAGCATTTTAATGTAGCATGTTAATGTAGCATGATTATGTAGCATGTTAATGTAGCATGTTAATGTAGCATGTTTATGTAGCATGTTTATGTAGCATGTTTATGTAGCATGTTAATGTAGCATGTTTATGTAGCATGTTTATGTAGCATGTTTATGTAGCATGTTTATGTAGCATGTTTTTGTAGCATATAAATGTAGCATGTTTATATAGCATGTTTATATAGTATCTTTATGTAGCATGTTTATATGGCACGTTTATGTAGCATGTTTATGTAGCATGTTTATGTAGCATGTTTATATAGTATGTTTATGTAGCATGTTTATGTAGCATGTTTATGTAGCATGTTTATATAGTATCTTTATGTAGCATGTTTATGTAGCATGTTTATGTAGCATGTTTATGTAACATGTTTATATAGTATCTTTATGTAGCATGTTTATGTAGCATGTTTATGTAGCATGTTTATGTAGCATGTTTATGTAGCATGTCCACGTAGCATGTTAATGTAGCATGTTAATGTAGCATGTTTATGTAGCATGTTTATATAGCATTTTAATGTAGCATGTTAATGTAGCATGTTTATGTAGCATGTTAATGTAGCATGTTTATGTAGCATGTTTATGTCGCATGTTAATGTAGCATGTTTATGTAGCATGTTTATGTAGCATGTTTATGTAGCATGTTTATGTAGCATGTTAATGTAGCATGTTAATGTAGCATGTTTATGTAGCATGTTTATATAGCATGTTTATGTAGCATGTTTATATAGCATGTTAATGTAGCATGTTTATGTAACATGTTAATGTAGCATGTTTATGTAGCATGTTTATGTAGCATGTTTATATAGCATGTTAATGTAGCATGTTTATGTAGCATGTTTATGTAGCATGTTTATGTAGCATGTTTATGTAGCATGTTTATGAGGCATGTTTATGTAGCATGTTTTTGTAGCATATTAATGTAGCATGTTTATATAGCATGTTTACGTAGCATGTTTATGTAGCATGTTAATGTAGCATGTTTATGTAGCATGTTTATGTATGCCACATTCTCATACGAATCACAATTCGTATATTTATATTTATATATATATATATATATATATATATATATATATATATATATATAAACAAAAATAATAATAATGATATATATATATATATATATATATATATATATATATATATATATATATATATATATATATATATATATATAAACAAAAATAATAAAAATGATGTATATATATATATATTAAAAAAATAATAAAAATGATATATATATATATATATATATATATATATATATATAAACAAAAATAATAATAATGATATATATATATATATATATATATATATATATATATATATATATATATATATATATATATATATATATATATATATATATATATATATAAACAAAAATAATAATAATGATATATATATATAAAAAAACAAATATGGGGCGGCATAGTATCGTTGGTAGAGCGGCAGTGCCAGCAACTTGAGGGTTGCAGGTTAAATTCCCGCTTCCGCCATCCTAGTCACTGCCGTTGTGTCCTTGGGCAAGACACTTTACCCACCTGCTCCCAGTGACACCCACACTGCTTTAAATGTAACTTACATATTGGCTTTCACTATGTAAAGCGCTTTGAGTCACTAGAGAAAAGCGCTATATAAATCTAATTCACTTCACTTTTTTTATTTTTTTTTTAATTAATGTAATTTTTTATATATATAATTTAATGTTAATTTTTTATTTATTTTTAAACAGTTTTTAGGTCATCTCCATGCAACTATAAGGAGTTTTTCTAAAATGTAACTTGTTTTAGAAAGTTTCATTATAATTAGTATACCAAATAAAACGTAATAATCGTGTGGAATCGAGAGTCGATTTTGAATCGACTCGTCATCCCAGGAATCGGAATTGGATCGAATCATTCAGTACCCAAAGATTCTCACCCCTTTTAGCTTGAAGACAATTGTTTACGTGTGTCCTGTTTCTTTTTAGGGTGCGATCTATTTCCTGGTGTTCTTCCGTTGTCTGTTGACGCAGAGAAGAAGGGATGAAGTGCAGAGTGCGGACGGCAAAGAGAGAGAGAAGAAGAGAGGAGCGTAAAGAAGGTAGCCGTGGCGGCGCGTGCGGGACATAAGCAGGGGCGGACGGGCAGATGGAGACGCGGCGTTCGCAAACAGGAGCGCGTCGACCGGGGACGGCGGCTGTGAGGACGCGGGGACAGGACTTGTTTGGACAGATGGCGGCTGTGTGCTCGTTACACAAGCAGCAACGCACACCGTGGACACAATCTACGTGCAAAGTTGACACACACACACGTTGGCAGTGTGTGTGTGTGTGTGTGTATTTAGAAGGATTTGAAGGCGGGCATGTGAAAAGGGTGCCATCTAGTGTCCATCTATGTCAGGGGTGGGCAATTCATTTTTACCGGGGGCCGCATGAGCAACCGGAGCACTGCTGGAGGGCCACAATATTTCAATAAAATGTTGCTCAATATTATTGTTGACATACCGTAAGATTAATAATAATAATAATAATAATAATAATAATAATTAAAGCTGCAAGCAGCATTGGTCGGGCCCGCATATTTGGCAGGTGCTAGTCCTAAGTGTCCCAATACTATTGTCCAGTTTTAGTCCTAAGTGTCCCAATACTTTTGTCAAGTTGTAGTCCTAAGTGTCCCAATACTTTTGGTCAGTGTAGGTGTCCCAATACTTTTGTCCAGTTGTAGTCATAAGTGTCCCAATACTTTTGTCTACTTTTAGTCTGAAGTGTCCCAAGACTTTTGTCAAGTTGTAGTCCTAAGTGTCCCAATACTTTTGGCCAGTGTAGGTGTCCCAATACTTTTGTCCAGTGGTAGTCCTAAGTGTCCCAATACTTTTGTCCAGTTGTAGTCATAAGTGTCCCAATACTTTTGTCTACTTTTAGTCATAAGTGTCCCAATACTTTTGTCCATTTGTAGTCATAAGTGTCCCAATACTTTTGGCCAGTGTAGGTGTCCCAATACTTTTGTCCAGTGGTAGTCCTAAGTGTCCCAATACTTTTGTCCAGTTGTAGTCATAAGTGTCCCAATACTTTTGTCTACTTTTAGTCTGAAGTGTCCCAAGACTTTTGTCAAGTTGTAGTCCTAAGTGTCCCAATACTTTTGTCCAGTTGTAGTCCTAAGTGTCCCAATACTTTTGTCAAGTTGTAGTCCTAAGTGTCCCAATACTTTTGTCAAGTTGTAGTCCTAAGTGTCCCAATACTTTTGTCCAGTTGTAGTCATAAGTGTCCCAATACTTTTGGCCAATGTAGGTGTCCCAATACTTTTGTCCAGTGGTAGTCCTAAGTGTCCCAATACTTTTGTCCAGTTGTAGTCCTAAGTGTCCCAATACTTTTGTCTACTTTTAGTCTGAAGTGTCCCAAGACTTTTGTCAAGTTGTAGTCCTAAGTGTCCCAATACTTTTGGCCAGTGTAGGTGTCCCAATACTTTTGTCCAGTGGTAGTCCTAAGTGTCCCAATACTTTTGTCCAGTTGTAGTCATCAGTGTCCCAATACTTTTGTCTACTTTTAGTCATAAGTGTCCCAATACTTTTGTCAAGTTGTAGTCCTAAGTGTCCCAATACCTTTGTCCAGTGGTAGTCCTAAGTTTCCCAATACTTTTGTCCAGTTGTAGTCATAAGTGTCCCAATACTTTTGTCTACTTTTAGTCCTAAGTGTCCCAATACTTTTGTCCAGTTGTAGTCATAAGTGTCCCAATACTTTTGGCCAGTGGTAGTCATAAGTGTCCCAATACTTTTGTCTACTTTTAGTCTGAAGTGTTCCAAGACTTTTGTCTAGTGTACCTACCTTGTCTGCATTGTGTGGGCACGTTGGTGCTTCCTGCTTTTAAGCAGCCATCTTAAAAAAAAAAACAGCAGCGCAGCGGGTCTTTGAAGGGTCATAAAATCAAAACCGGAGCAGTTAGGAAAAAAAAGCGCTTCCGTCATTGTAATCACAAGGGTTCAATCTCTCTCCTGTGTTAGTTTGAAGGCGAAACGACAAACGCGCTCAGAGGAGATCGTTTTTGAAGGAAGGTGACCGGTTTTTACAAAAAATGTGTTTTGAAGGGGGAATAGCAAACTTCCTGTTGATTTTTGCTGGGGGTTGTCAATTTTATGAAATGTGGGTCTAAGTGAGACCTACATAGAGGTTTTTGTTTCATGTCTCTCCGACCTTCCCAGTGGGAGTTACAGGCAGTTTTGTCATTTTTTTTCTTCCGAGGTGCAGTTTTTTGGGCGTTTTATTAAAAAATTGCAGTAGAGCGCAATTTTGAGATTTGGGGTTAGGTTTTTTTTTATTAGATCGCAATGTTTGCCAGTCCTGATGTGTGCGTTCAGTTTGGTGAGTTTTGAAGCATGTTAAGGGGGTCAAATTACAGCTCAAAGAGGCAAAAGTTACTGTTTTTAGTACTTTTTTGTCTTGAAGGGGGAATTGCCAACTTTCTGTAGATTTTTGCCCGAGGAAATTAATTAATAAAAAGTAGGTCTAAGTGAGACCGACATAGAAGTTTTTGTTTCATGTCTCTCCGACCTTCCCAGTGGGAGTTACAGGCAGTTTTGTCTTTTTTTTTTCTTCCGAGGAGCAGTTTTTTCTCCGTTTTATTCAAAAATTGCTCTAGAGCGCAATTTTTAAATTTGGGGTTAGGTTTTTTATTAGATCGCAATGTTTGCCAGTCCTGATGTGTGCGTTCAGTTTGGTGAGTTTTGAAGCATGTTAAGGGGGTCAAATTACAGCTCAAAGAGGCAAAAGTTACTGTTTTTAGTACTTTTTTGTCTTGAAGGGGGAATTGCCAACTTCCTGTAGATTTTTGCCCGAGGAAATTAATGAATAAAAAGTAGGTCTAAGTGAGACCTACATAGAGGTTTTCGTTTCATGTCTCTCCGACCTTCCCAGTGGGAATTACAGGCAGTTTTGTCATTTTTTTTTCTTCCGAGGAGCAGTTTTTTCTCCGTTTTATTCAAAAATTGCTCTAGAGCGCAATTTTTAAATTTGGGGTTGGGTTTTTTTATTAGATCGCAATTTTTGCCAGTCCTGATGTGTGCGTTCAGTTTTGAAGCGTGTTAAGGGGGTCAAATTACAGCTCAAAGAGGCAAAAGTTACTGTTTTTAGTACTTTTTTGTCTTGAAGGGGGAATTGCCAACTTTCTGTTGATTTTAGCCCGACAATGTACTATTATGAAATGTAGGTCTAAGTCAGACCTACATAGAGGTTTTTGTTTCATGTCTCTCCGACCTTCCCAGTGGGAGTTACAGGCAATTTTGTCATTTTTTTTCTTCCGAGGAGCAGTTTTTTCTCCGTTTTATTAAAAAATTGCTCTAGAGCGCAATTTTTAAATTTGGGGTTAGGTTTTTTTATTAGATCGCAATTTTTGACAGTCCTGATGTGTGCGTTCAGTTTGGTGAGTTTTGAAGCATGTTAAGGGGGTCAAATTACAGCTCAAAGAGGCAAAAGTTACTGTTTTTAGTACTTTTTTGTCTTGAAGGGGGAATTGCCAACTTCCTGTAGATTTTTGCCCGAGGAAATTAATTAATAAAAAGTAGGTCTAATTAAGACCGACATAGAGGTTTTTGTTTCATGTCTCTCCGACCTTCCCAGTGGGAGTTACAGGCAGTTTTGTCATTTTTTTTCTTCCGAGGAGCAGTTTTTTCTCCGTTTTATTCAAAAATTGCTCTAGAGCGCAATTTTTAAATTAAGGGTTGTTTTTTTTTATTAGATCGCAATTTTTGCCAGTCCTGATGTGTGCGTTCAGTTTTGAAGCGTGTTAAGGGGGTCAAATTACAGCTCAAAGAGGCAAAAGTTACTGTTTTTAGTACTTTTTTGTCTTGAAGGGGGAATTGCCAACTTTCTGTTGATTTTAGCCCGACAATGTACTAGTATGAAATGTAGGTCTAAGTCAGACCTACATAGAGGTTTTTGTTTCATGTCTCTCCGACCTTTCCAGTGGGAGTTACAGGCAGTTTTGTCATTTTTTTCTTCCGAGGTGCAGTTTTTTGTGCGTTTTATTAAAAAATTGCAGTACAGCGCAATTTTGAGATTTGGGGTTAGGTTTTTTTTTTTAGATCGCAATATTTGCTAGTCCTGATGTGTGCGTTCAGTTTGGTGAGTTTTGAAGCATGTTAAGAGGGTCAAATTATAGCTCAAAGAGGCAAAAGTTACTGTTTTTAGTACTTTTTTGTCTTGAAGGGGGAATTGCCAACTTCCTGTAGATTTTTGCCCGAGGAAATTAATCAATAAAAAGTAGGTCTAAGTAAGACCGACATAAAGGTTTTTGTTTCATGTCTCTCCGACCTTCCCAGTGGGAGTTACAGGCAGTTTTGTCATTTTTTTCTTCCAAGGAGCAGTTTTTTTTGCGTTTTATTCAAAAATTGCAGTAGAGCGCAATTTTGAGATTTGGGGTTAGGTCTTTTTCTAGATCGCAATGTTTGCCAGTCCTGATGTGTGCGTTCAGTTTGGTGAGTTTTGAAGCATGTTAAGGGGGTCAAAATACAGCTCAAAGAGGCAAAAGTTACTGTTTTTAGTACTTTTTTGTCTTGAAGGGGGAATTGCCAACTTCCTGTAGATTTTTGCCCGAGAAAATTAATTAATAAAAAGTAGGTCTAAGTGAGACCTACATAGAGGTTTTTGTTTCATGTCTCTCCGACCTTCCCAGTGGGAGTTACAGGCAGTTTTGTCATTTCTTTCTTCCGAGGTGCAGTTTTTTGTGCGTTTTATTAAAAAATTGCAGTAGAGCGCAATTTTGAGATTTGGGGTTAGGTTTTTTTATTAGATCGCAATTTTTGCCAGTCCTGGTGTGTGCGTTCAGTTCGGTGAGTTTTGAAGCGTGTTAAGGGGGTCAAATTACAGCTCAAAGTGGCAAAAGTGACTGTTTTTAGTACTTTTTTGTCTTGAAGGGGGAATTGCCAACTTCCTGTAGATTTTTGCCCGAGAAAATTAATTAATAAAAAGTAGGTCTAAGTGAGACCTACATAGAGGTTTTTGTTTCATGTCTCTCCGACCTTTCCAGTGGGAGTTACAGGCAGCTTTGTCATTTTTTTCTTCCGAGGAGCAGTTTTTTTCTCCGTTTTATTCAAAAATTGCTCTAGAGCGCAATTTTTAAATTTGGGGTTGGGTTTTTTTATTAGATCGCAATTTTTGCCAGTCCTGATGTGTGCGTTCAGTTTTGAAGCGTGTTAAGGGGGTCAAATTACAGCTCAAAGAGGCAAAAGTTACTGTTTTTAGTACTTTTTTGTCTTGAAGGGGGAATTGCCAACTTTCTGTTGATTTTAGCCCGACAATGTACTAGTATGAAATGTAGGTCTAAGTCAGACCTACATAGAGGTTTTTGTTTCATGTCTCTCCGACCTTTCCAGTGGGAGTTACAGGCAGTTTTGTCATTTTTTTCTTCCGAGGTGCAGTTTTTTGTGCGTTTTATTAAAAAATTGCAGTAGAGCGCAATTTTGAGATTTGGGGTTAGGTTTTTTTTTTAGATCGCAATATTTGCCAGTCCTGATGTGTGCGTTCAGTTTGGTGAGTTTTGAAGCGTGTTAAGGGGGTCAAAATACAGCTCAAAGAGGCATAAGTTACTGTTTTTAGTACTTTTTTGTCTTGAAGGGGGAATTGCCAACTTCCTGTTGATTTTTGCCAGAGAACATACTATTATGAAATCTAGGTCTAAGTCACACCTACATAAAAATTTTGTTTCATGTCTCTCTGACCTTCATAGTGGGAGTTACAGGCAGTCTAGTTTTTTTTTCTTCCTAGGGGGCGCTAGAGCGCAATTTTGAGTTTTGGGGTTTGGTTTTTTCATCAAAAGACAATTTTCGCAGGTCCTGATGTGTGGGTCAAATATGGTGAGTTTTGAAGCATGTTAAGTGGGTCAAATTGCAGCTCAAAGAGGCAAAAGTTACTGTTTTTAGTACTTTTTTGTCTTGAAGGGGGAATTGCCAACTTTCTGTTGATTTTAGCCCGACAATGTACCATTATGAAATGTAGGTCTAAGTCAGACCGACATAGAGGTTTTTGTTTCATCTCTCTCCGACCTTCCCAGTGGGAGTTACAGGCAGTTTTGTCATTTTTTTCTTCCGAGGAGCAGTTTTTTCTCCGTTTTATTCAAAAATTGCTCTAGAGCGCAATTTTTAAATTTGGGGTTGGGTTTTTTTATTAGATCGCAATTTTTGCCAGTCCTGATGTGTGCGTTCAGTTTTGAAGCGTGTTAAGGGGGTCAAATTACAGCTCAAAGAGGCAAAAGTGACTGTTTTTAGTACTTTTTTGTCTTGAAGGGGGAATTGCCAACTTTCTGTTGATTTTAGCCCAACAATGTACTATTATGAAATGTAGGTCTAAGTCAGACCTACATAGAGGTTTTTGTTTCATGTCTCTCCGACCTTCCCAGTGGGAGTTACAGGCAGTTTTGTCATTTTTTTCTTCCGAGGAGCAGTTTTTTCTCCGTTTTATTCAAAAATTGCTCTAGAGCGCAATTTTTAAATTTGGGGTTGGGTTTTTTTATTAGATCGCAATTTTTGCCAGTCCTGATGTGTGCGTTCAGTTTTGAAGCGTGTTAAGGGGGTCAAAATACAGCTCAAAGAGGCAAAAGTTACTGTTTTTAGTACTTTTTTGTCTTGAAGGGGGAATTGCCAACTTCCTGTTGATTTTTGCCCGACAATGTACTATTATGAAATGTAGGTCTAAGTCAGACCTACATAGAGGTTTTTGTTTCATGTCTCTCCGACCTTCCTAGTTGGAGTTACAGGCAGTCTAGTTTTTTTTTCCTAGGGGGCGCTAGAGCGCAATTTTTATTTTTGGGGTTTGGTTTTTTCATCAAAAGGCAATTTTCGCAGGTCCTGATGTGTGCGTCAAATATGGTGAGTTTTGAAGCATGTTAAGTGGGTCAAATTGCAGCTCAAAGAGGCGGCCGGTATAATAATAATAATAAAACCTTAGAAATTCAATAGGTCCTTATGTCCCATTGCATAAGGACTCCCTGTGGGAGTCCTTATGCAATGGGCCATGCGGGCCCTAATAATAATAATTTCGTTTAACCTAACTTAACTTTATACAAAAGCAGATTTCTTTTGATGGTTTTATTTCTAACACTGTCTTACACAACACTTCCTGATGTATAAAACAATGCAAAAATGTCCATTTCTGTCACTTTATCCTGCATCCTCTTTAAAAGTCCAACATTTTTGGACAAGCATCTGTTGTCACACCTGCCAGCTTGTCCCATTTCAGTCCTAACACGCATTCACCTATGTGAACAAGTCATTACCTGTGCTTGTCTCTTTAATTGTCTGCATGGCTGCCAGCTCCTCCGTGATTTGAAAGTCTGCAGTTATCCCACGTAAGAAGATGAGCAGCTGGGCGGTGTCACGTGCATCGCAGCTCTCATCCAAAGCCAGCCGAAAAACAGTCAAAGTGGGCCGTTCTGTTCTTCAGCTGAAGCTCCAAGTTTCCAGCGACGGTCTCAACCCGCCTCGTTACAGTGCGTCGGGAGAGTGACACCTTCTCAAATGCGCCCCTCTCACCAAGACCATGACATGAGACCACCGTGACCATGACAAGAGACCACCATGACCATGACATGAGACCACCATGACCATGACATGAGACCACCATGAGGACATGATACCACCATGAGGACATGAGACCACCATCACCATGACATGAGACTACCATGAGGACAAGAGACCACCAGGACCATGACAAGAGACCACCATAAGGACATGAGACCACCAGGACCATGACATGAGACCACCATGAGGACATGAAACCACCATGACCATGACATTAGACCACGACATGAGACCACAAAGACCATGACATGAGACCACCATGACCATGACAAGAGACCACCATGACCATGACAAGAGACCACCATGAGGACATTAGACCACCATGACCATGACATTAGACCACGACATGAGACCACCAAGACCATGAAATGAGACCACCATGACCATGACAAGAGACCACCATGAGGACATGAGACCACCATGACCATGACAAGAGACCACTATGAGGACATGAGACCACCATGACCATGACAAGAGACCACTATGAGGACATGAGACCACCATGAGGACATGAGACCACCATGACCATGACAAGAGACCACTATGAGGACATGAGACCACCATGACCATGACAAGAGACCACTATGAGGACATGAGACCACCATGAGGACATGAGACCACCATGACCATGACAAGAGACCACTATGAGGACATGAGACCACCATGACCGTGACATTAGACCACAACATGAGACCACCAAGACCATGACATGAGACCACCATGACCATGACAAGAGACCACCATAAGGACATGAGACCACCAGGACCATGACATGAGACCACCATGAGGACATGAGACCACCAGGACCATGACATGAGACCACCAGGACCATGACATGAGACCACCATGACCATGACAAGAGACCACCATGAGGACATGAGACCACCATGACCATGACAAGAGACCACTATGAGGACATGAGACCACCATGACCATGACAAGAGACCACTATGAGGACATGAGACCACCATGAGGACATGAGACCACCATGACCATGACAAGAGACCACTATGAGGACATGAGACCACCATGACCATGACAAGAGACCACTATGAGGACATGAGACCACCATGAGGACATGAGACCACCATGACCATGACAAGAGACCACTATGAGGACATGAGACCACCATGACCGTGACATTAGACCACAACATGAGACCACCAAGACCATGACATGAGACCACCATGACCATGACAAGAGACCACCATAAGGACATGAGACCACCAGGACCATGACATGAGACCACCATGAGGACATGAGACCACCAGGACCATGACATGAGACCACCAGGACCATGACATGAGACCACCATGAGGACATGAGACCACCATGACCATGACAAGAGACCACCAGGACCATGACAAGAGACCACCATGAGGACATGAGACCACCATGAGGACATGAGACCACCACGACCATGACATGAGACCACCATGAGGACATGAGACCACCATGAGGACATGAGACCACCATGAGGACATGAGACCACCAAAACCATGACAAGAGACCACCATGAGGACATGAGACCACCATGAGGACATGAGATTACCATGACCACGACAAGAGACCACCATGAGGACATGAGACCACCATGACCACGACATGAGGCCACCATGACCATGACATTAGACCATGACATGAGACCACCAAGACCATGACATGAGACCACCGTGACCATGACATGAGACCACCATGAGGACATGAGACCACCATGACCATGACATGAGACCACCATGACCATGACAAGAGACCACCATGAGGACATGAGACCACCATCACCATGACATGAGACTAACATGACCATGACATGAGACTACCATGAGGACAAGAGACCACCAGGACCATGACAAGAGACCACCATAAGGACAAGAGACCACCATAAGGACATGAGACCACCAGGACCATGACATGAGACTAACATGACCATGACATGAGACCACCAGGACCATGACATTAGACTACCATGAGGACATGAGACCACCATGAGGACATGAGACCACCAGGACCATGACAAGAGACCACCATGAGGACATGAGACCACCATGAGGACATGAGACCACCAGGACCATGACATGAGACCACCATAAGGACATGAGACCACCAGGACCATGACATGAGACCACCATGAGGACATGAAACCACCAGGACCATGACATGAGACCACCATGAGGACATGAGACCACAATGACCATAACAAGAGACCACCATGAGGACATGAGACCACCATGACCATGACAAGAGACCACCATGAGGACATGAGACCACCATGACCATGACAAGAGACCACCAGGACCATGACAAGAGACCACTATGAGGACATGAGACCACCATGAGGACATGAGACCACCATGAGGACATGAGACCACCATGACCATGACAAGAGACCACCATGAGGACATAAGACCACCAGGACCATGACAAGAGACCACCAGGACCATGACAAGAGACCACTATGAGGACATGAGACCACCATGAGGACATGAGACCACCATGAGGACATGAGACCACCATGAGGACATGAGACCACCAGGACCATGACATGAGACCACCATAAGGACATGAGACCACCAGGACCATGACATGAGACCACCATGAGGACATGAAACCACCAGGACCATGACATGAGACCACCATGAGGACATGAGACCACAATGACCATAACAAGAGACCACCATGAGGACATGAGACCACCATGACCATGACAAGAGACCACCAGGACCATGACAAGAGACCACCATGAGGACATGAGACCACCATGACCATGACAAGAGACCACCAGGACCATGACAAGAGACCACTATGAGGACATGAGACCACCATGACCATGACAAGAGACCACCAGGACCATGACAAGAGACCACCATGAGGACATGAGACCACCATGACCATGACAAGAGACCACCAGGACCATGACAAGAGACCACCATGAGGACATGAGACCACCATGACCATGACAAGAGACCACCAGGACCATGACAAGAGACCACTATGAGGACATGAGACCACCATGAGGACATGAGACCACCATGAGGACATGAGACCACCAGGACCATGACATGAGACCACCATAAGGACATGAGACCACCAGGACCATGACATGAGACCACCATGAGGACATGAAACCACCAGGACCATGACATGAGACCACCATGAGGACATGAGACCACAATGACCATAACAAGAGACCACCATGAGGACATGAGACCACCATGACCATGACAAGAGACCACCAGGACCATGACAAGAGACCACCATGAGGACATGAGACCACCATGACCATGACAAGAGACCACCAGGACCATGACAAGAGACCACTATGAGGACATGAGACCACCATGAGGACATGAGACCACCATGACCATGACATGAGACCACCATGAGGACATAAGACCACCATGACCATGACAAGA